>NC_134485.1:88897806-89012806 GCF_040206685.1 Ascaphus truei
ATTGAGGCCCCTCACAGACCATCCTGTCGGAGTACCTCTTGGAGGAAAGGAGAGGAGAGGAGAAAGGCTGTACACTTTGGGATCTCCTGGTGTGCTGTTGTTGTTGCTGCTATTGTTGCTGCTGGGTGCTGCCAAGGCTGCTGTGTGTGAGCTAGAGACAATAAAGAGACATTGCCATTTTACTCGAGACTGTGTGTGATTCTGGAGTATCCACCCTGGGACCAGGGTCCTTTCTTCTATACGGGTCCTACCCCATATCCCTGGGAAGGTATAGAGGATGGAGGCGCTGCACCACCACTAAAGAATGAGGCAACCACCCCAGAAGCCTGGTCCTGTATCCCCAACATCATCGCGGGAAGCTCAGGCCCTCCTGTTACCTGCAGGTACGCACCACTCAAGCACGTGTAACCAGCCCTCACACACCCTAGATATAGTATCTGTGTCTGGGGGGGACGACGACATGGGTTACATCTAATATGATTGTACAGAGGTAGACAACATTATTGCATCCCGCCCCCTTTTTGCACACTGCTGATTCAAGACAAAAGTCGCTTCTCCCGCTCATGTGTTGTCTATGTCCCATTGCAGCGCGCCCTGGTTTGCAATAACATTGGCTATAACTACAGTATGACAATAAAAATGACCATACAATGCACTCCTACCTTCTTTGCTTCTTTACTACTGTACATGAGATCTATCTTTAGATTCCCTAAGCTCTGATGCTTGTTATCACATGCCAATACCGCTTGTTAACTGCCATCAACTTGAGTGGCAATTAATGCGGAATTGCATAGCAATAATATACATCATGGTTTAGTGAATCATCTTACCCATGTATGGAATGTAGTATTTTTTTCAGTTTCTCACACTGATCATCAGAAAAAGAAGAATTTCTGGAACAGACATATCCACCAGCTGCTGTACTAGTTAAACAAGACAGGACTTAGTGATAATTGTATTCAGAGTTTAACAGGCAGAATATTTCCTTCACAGCACTAAAGTGGCTTGTTGTGCATTCCATTCTGTTTGCTGCTCTCCTGTCATCAACTGAAATCAAGAGCCAGAGGGCAGAGGTGACAGTACTGTAGCTCCAAAAAGACACTGACCAGGAAATAGAAGTTTGTGGATTGGAGGGTTCCCAGCACTCAGAATAAATGAGAAAACAACACTGGAGTTATGCCAAAAAAGGAAAAAATATATTATATGAAAATAGGATGCTGTACAAACTGCCAAATATTAAGGCCAAATGGACAATAAAGAATCAGTGTAAACACACAATCACTGACAGAAAACAGATATATTCTAAACAATGTACAATACACATGGCATAAATTAGAATCCAAACAGAACTCCATGAAGTTACAACATAACTTATCCAAACCCCAAAGTCAGACACTCAAATAAAAACAAGATAATGATCAAATAGTGATCAGAGCTGCTGACAAAGAGGGGGGGGGGGGCAGTACTGATGGATAGGGACACATACTTGAAAGAAATCTATAGATTGTTAGACAATAACAACACTTATGTTAAGTTGGATAGCAATCCTTCAGAGATATTTCTGCATGATCGCAATACACTATTGGACCGTGGCAAACTCTTGGATATACTTAATGATCCTGATTATTCCATTCTTAACACAAAAGAACCAGTAATTCCCATCTTGTATATTTTGCCAAAGATACACAAAGCTCTGTGCAACCCTCCGGGACGTCTGATAGTGTCAGGGATTTATTCCCTGACATCTAATATTTCTAAGTATGTAGACATATTTCTCCCGACGTATGCTACTGAATTAAAATCTTATACAAAAGATACCAACCAAATTTTGCAGAAATTAACAGAATTACAAAGGGAAGATGATTATTTTCTTGTAACCATAGATATCATATAATTATACACTGTGATTAATCAAGATGATGGCTGCAAAGCAGTGAAATATTTTCTGTAGAACTATGGCGATCTTGAAATATTGCAGATAGATTTTCTTTTGGAGTGCATCCAGTTTATTCTTACGCATAATTTGTTCCTTTTTTAAAGCAAGTTCTTTCTACAAATGAAAGGTAATGTGATTGGAACCAGGTTTGCCCCAGGGTACTCCACTCTCCTTATGGGCTATTGGGAGGATCAGTATATATGGTCAAGGGTGGACCTTGGGGTAAGCCTGGTTTTATACCAAGGTAGAGTTCCTCCCCTCAAGGAGAATGTGGCCGTGCATTCATATGTGTGCCAAGGAATAACTGATATCGCCGGGTCACTAAAACATACTGTTTATTTTCATCTTCATTCCATAAAACAACTGCAGGTCCCTCGAGGAGATCGTTCTGACGCGTTTCGTGCCAACGGGCACTTTGTCAAAGAGTAGTGTTCTCTTTTTGCCAGATACATTTCTGGTGAACTTGGAATATATATATATATATATATATATATATATATATATATATATATATATATATATATATATATATATATATATATAGACAAACAAAAGAAAAAAAAGGCAGCGCCTCTGAAAGTGTGTGGTTAATTGAACTAGAGATTATGTGCTAGTGATTATTTAATATAAATGAATTGTGAATAAATGATAAGTGAATATCAAATGAATAAATCTATACTATGGTGGCACATGAATAAACTAGATGCCTATGCAAAATGACTGGGGATAACTATAAACAAACAAACATATGACAGTATATTAAATGCATGTAAATACACATATACAAATTTTTATAAGAACAAAAGAAGAGGATAAAAACCAGTCCTCAAATTGAAAATCCAATGTAGAAATGGAAGCTGGTGCAAGGGGTCTCCGGCTGCTCTCAGAATGGACAAACCACGTCCATAGGGAATCTACAAGGAAAAAAGAGGAGAGAGCGCACGCCCCATAGTGTGAAACTGTAGATTTAATGAGGGAAAGGGGAGGAGGGGGGGTAAAAAATGCACTCACAAAAGTACAGATAAAGTCATTTTGCATAGGCATCTAGTTTATTCATGTGCCACCATAGTATAGATTTATTCATTTGATATTCACTTATCATTTATTCACAATTCATTTATATTAAATAATCACTAGCACATAATCTCTAGTTCAATTAACCACACACTTCCAGAGGCGCTGCCTTTTTTTTCTTTTGTTTGTCTTTATATTTAACCCCCAAGCAGCAGCCTTTGTTTTAGAAGAGGTATTTAACTATAACTACAAAATGATGCAATCAGCCAAGGAGAGGCACTCCAGAAGGAGTGGACTCATCCCTTCAGCAGTTGTCGAAAATAATATGGACACTGAGAATAAAATTGATATTAAGGGAAACTTTTTCACATTAGAAACACTGATGAAGGAGGAGATGAGACATTGGTGGGACGCATGTTCCTTACAAGATTATATAGATCGCAAGATTATCCCTAGAGGTTTGAGGGTGACTAAATCCCCGACATTTGAAACAAATGCAGATTTTACCAGGGAATGGAATGAAACACTAGACAAGTGTTCATTCTCATTGATGAAACTTTTAATTGATTTTAGAGACATGAAAGTTAAAGAATTGGAGTTAGAGATTGAGAATATCCAGGTTACACTGAAACCGTACTGTGATACTGAGGAATTCAAAGAATATGATGAGAAAACAAGTAGGAGAGTCATTACCTTTGAAAAAGAGGTTATTGATAGAAAAGATAGTAAACTCAATCGTGATAAGGAGGATTATGCCACGAATAAAGTGAGGGTCTGGAAACGGACACAGAATTACAATTATAGGAGAAGAGGGAGGTATAGTTCAGGTTCTCGCACACGAGGAGGTGGTTCCTACCAACCTAGAGATACATCCAGCCACACCCCTTCCCATCAGGTGGTTCAGCAGGGAGCCCAGGGTTCCTCCAGTGGCCCCACACAATTCCACACAGGTGGGGGCTACACGGTCCTCGAGGTGGAACCCCTCCCCGGGGACAATTTAGGAGGATCTGGGATCCCTGATGTGCGAGATGCGAATGGGGTGTCAGCTGAAATTGGTAGAGGTGCCAGATCCAAAGAACCCAACACCACACATAGGTCTGCTCATTTTTTAGACAGAACTCCGAGACAGGAGGGGGGGAGGCGAAAGGGAGGGATCCAGACAAACATTACCCCCTTTGGGACCGCGAGGCTCCAAACAGACCATCAGGTCAGGGCAAAAGAGGAGCAGAGGAGTTAGGGCAGGCAGAGTCGTCCAGAGGAAGAAGGAAAACAGAAGAAGACTAATACCATCTGAGACTAGTAGTATATTTAATCTCTCATCAGCTTCATTGTCAGATTATGATAAATCTTTATTAGAGAGGGGTCTTTCTTTTGCTCCCAATACGGGTCCCAATTTATTCCAGCTGTTTATTGATTTAAATAGTTTCATTAGAAAAATTACTTTGAATAGACATTTCAATATCCAGGAGACTAATACTAAATCTACTAATCCTGTCACTATCTTTAACACACAGGAAGAAGTCTGCATTGAGGCACTCACTTCGTTGCTGAGAGAGTCGGGCTCAACATCGGGATCACAAGTCTCTATTGACAATTTCGAACTGTCCATTCATCCCAACGGGTCTGTGGAGGTAAACTTAGTGGAAGATTTAAATATCATATTCTCACCTTTTAAACCCAGGTCAGTCTTCTTCCCTTACCAATCCAAGGGGGGATTTGTGGACACATTCTACAATTTGGTATTACGCGACTTCGAGTCATTGTGCGCCAAACCTACCAAACGTAATCATAATCTATCTAGAGGTGAACTGGACGCATTGAACAAGCTTAAGGCGAATCATGATGTTGTTATTCGACAGGCTGATAAGGGTGGGGGCGTAGTCATCCAGGACTTATCTGCGTATCTCTTGGAGGCACGCAGACTCCTGGGTGACTCGGCCTCCTACACCTTGTTAGAGTCTGATCCAGTGGACACTTACCAATTATTGTTGAAGGAACTCCTCACTACTGCACTGGGAGATGATATTATTTCTAAATCGGAATTTACATTTTTGTTTTCCTCACATCCACGCACTCCCATTTTTTATCATTTACCCAAAGTTCATAAGTCCCTGTCCAATCCCCCTGGCAGGCCCATAGTGTCGGGTGTGGAGTCGATGACATCGGGCTTATCCCAATATGTTGATTATTTTCTCCATCCCTATGTAGCCAAGCTCAGGTCCCATATTAGGGATACGCTCCATGTCATCGACTCCATCTCTGATATTAAGTGGAAATCCACTTATCTATGGGCCACATGTGACGTGGCATCACTTTATACTTGTATTGACCATATCAGGGGGATTAAAGCCATGAAATACTGGCTGGACACGGATTTATCGTTCCCAGACAAGCACAAGCACTTCATCTTGCAAAGTATTCACTTTATTCTAACTCACAATTATTTTTTATTTGAAGATAATTATCACTTGCAAATCTGTGGAACGGCCGTGGGCACGAGATTCGCTCCCAGCTACGCAAACCTCTTCATGGGTCACTGGGAGGAGTCTTTTGTGTGGCTGAATACCACACTTAGAGCGGGTCTCGTGTACTATGGTCACTTCATAGATGATATCATTATCATTTGGGATGGTGAAGAGTCTGTTCTATCTGGTCTCTTGAGTTCCTTCAACGATAATCTATTTGGACTTAAATTCACATTTGAAATTGATGCAGCGTCCACTGTATTTCTAGATTTGGCCCTTAGTACAGACACAGACTTCAATATTATCACCACCACACATTTCAAGTCTGTGTCTGTCAATAGCTATGTTCATGCGTCCAGCAATCACCACAAACAGTGGCTCGACAATATCCCTTTGGGGCAGTTTCACAGACTATGTAGGAACTGCACAAGGGATATAGACTTTCACAGCCAGTCCAAATCACTTTGGAAAAAGTTCATATCCAAAGGCTACAACCCTGATTTGATCTCCGACGCTCTCAGCAAAGCCAGCTCTCTTGACAGGTCGGTTTTATTAAGTAAATCTAAAACAAAAGGGGACAAGGGGGTACGCTTGAGTTATGATGCTCCAGTGGAATTCACGAAAACTGGTGCGTCCACAGTGAGGTTCATTACCACTTATAACCAGTCCTATAGATCTATAAATAAGATTCTTAATAATCATTGGGCCATCCTCAAGTGTGACCCCCATTTAGGGTCCATTTTGCCTGAAAGAGCAGCCGTAGTGTATAGGAAGGCAAGAAATATCAAGAGTATGCTAGCTCCCACTAAACTTAGGTCGTCCTCGACTTCATCCAACATCACGACTCATAAGGGTCCATTGGGCAATCACCCATGTGGACGTAGTCGGTGTATCACCTGTAGGCATCTCCTTATTCAGACACAATTTTGTTCCCCGAGCAGAGGTACCACACATTCTATCACTAGTTTTATTAATTGTCTCAGCACCTATGTGGTGTACCTTATACAGTGTGGGTGCGGTCAATATTATGTTGGCCATACCACCAGGACACTTGGCACTCGTTTCCTGGAACACAGGAGGAATGTGATCAAGGGTCTCAACTCCCATAGTGTCTCTCGGCACTTCAAATTGTATCATCAACAGGATCCAAAAACCATGACAGTGATGGGAATTGAGACCATTTCTCCGTGTGCTCTAGGGGGCGACCGCTTCAAGACTCTCTGCAGGCGGGAAACTTTCTGGATCCACCAATTGGGCACTCTAAGCCTGGGTGGACTAAATGAATGCCTAGATGTCAGCACACTCATTTAATTGGTCTTTTGGACGTCTCTTCCTGTCCTTGACTTCCTCTGCTGTTCTCTGTCATCTATTGTCTGGGTCCCTCTGTAATCTCTCCCCGGGTCCTGGAATAATAATAGTTGCAGTAATAGTTCAAACATGGGTTTTATGGTTAGACCATCTCCATTTATTTTAAGTTCATTAGGTCTGAATTTATCACCATTTCACATTTAGTTGATATTAGACACTTCTAGATAAAAATGTAATCAATTTTATTTCATTTAATTAAATTTAATCACCCACTTACACAGTAGAATATTAATATAATTTTATTTACATCATTTTATACACATATATTATTCATCATTCACACACATACGCATTTACATTTTGTATTATAGTTCATGTAAGTCGAGGTAGTGTTTATTTACAGTCATGGTGTACACTTTATTATCCACCCTATTTCATTCACCTACGTATAGATTTAAAGATGATCACAGAATGCACAACACTGCGAATCTTACCCTAACCTTCAGCACGTGTCATGAAATTAATTTATCACATTCACAGGCAGGTTATGATTACTGTCATTTATTTTAATTTATGGTTTAATAGAGGCAGACTATGTGTGTATTCATTATCTTCTCCTCCAGTATCTCGCTTTATTCGTGGCATAATGATCTTCATTCCACACTATGTGTGAATACATTTCTATTGCTGACAAGACTCATCATATTCTTTTTATTCTTTTGTATTCATTATATTTGTTTTTAGAATATATGATATTAATGATTATTATGTTATTCAGTTTTTAATATGAGAAATATTGTTGCATACATGTTATATTTGGATGCTTTATATTTTTTTTTAATATATTTTTTATATTGCAATATATAACTTATACTTTATATATATAGCTTTAACATTAGTTTTGCATACAGTATATTACAGTATTTATATATTTCTTTTATGTATATTGCCCTTAGTATTATGGTATAAGTTATATGGGTTGCGCAATGTGTTACATATTCTATCAATCTCCTCCCATTTTATTAGGCAAAGTTTAATTAGGCAAATTTTTAATGTGTTTATTGTTGTTATTAGCTTGTAATGCACAAAGCACCTTCCAGCTGAGTAGGGGCGGTCCACGGAACTATCAATATTAGTATATAAATGGTAGCTGTGTCCCTCCTCCCTACTTCCCTTTGAGAAAGTCACCCGTGAGTGACGAAACGCGTCAGGGAGCGTCATCACGTCGGACGCATTGACATTACGTCATTACGAAGCGCTGGAGTGAACCGATCCACGCTCTGGTGCCATAGAGGCCTGCAAACAAGGAGCCACTTTCTATGACCCTTGGACAATTTCAAACATCCACTGGCCCTGGACATCTGCTGGGACGTTGGCCCATCCTGTTCGAGATCGGGTATTCCCCCAGGACGGAGCGAAGCAACCGGATGGTGCTGATTATTATCACACAATGCCTATTTTATCTGTACTTTTGTGAGTGCATTTTTTACCCCCCCTCCTCCCCTTTCCCTTATTAAATCTACAGTTTCACACTATGGGGCGTGCGCTCTCTCCTCTTTTTTCCTTTTATATATATATATATATAAGTTAAAAACAATACATACTGTATACAAAATTAAATAAACAAAGAAACACACATACATAGATAAACCGTATGGTCAGCTAACCTATAACAAAACAAAAAGAATCAAACAGACAAATCCTACCAACTAAAAAAAAATATATGTAATCCTAAACAAATAAATAAAGTATATAATCAATATCTGACTATAAGAACAAGTCTCTCTATGTACAAAAACATATAAATCAAAATGTATATAGCAAATATATGTATACTGTATATCATAAAACACTAATAGAGATTCTTAATGATCATAGTTGCCTTAATATTATTAATTTGTAAACACTATTAAATGTTGATATTTTTTAATTTAAACTTACAAATGGATAGTTAATACATATAATTATATTACGGACTGGACTGTAGCAACTTATATCATTAAGGAGAAACAAAGACAAAAGGAGTATTGTGTATGTATGTGTGTTTCTTTGTTTATTTAATTTTGTATACAGTATGTATTGTTTTTAACTTATATACTTGATGTGCTTAGGCATTTTTGTATAATTGCGACCGGATTTCCTCTACCGCCACGTCACTGATAGTCTCTCATGATCTTGTATCACGGGAGACCTAAAGGATGACGTTTGGGGTGGAGCATCCAGCAGCCAATTAATACATTTTCAAACGCACTCCTGGGAAATTTTATTGTGTGAATAATTAAACGTTAAGTTTTAATTGCCCAGGAGTGCGTTTGAAAATGAGCTTCTAGTTGGTAAGCGTAGGCACTAATATTTATTTATTTATTTATAAAATATTTTACCAGGAAGTAATACATTGAGAGTTACCTCTCGTTTTCAAGTATGTCCTGGGCACAGAGTAAAACAAATAATACATGGTTACAAGTACAGTTACATAAATGAACAAGGTATACATTATATACAAGACATTGCGTGCACAGTTAAAGAAAATATATATTATGAGCGTATGAAACAGTTACAGACCAGATTAAAGTGTGAGACAGCCTTAGATTTGAAAGAACTTAAGCTGGTGGTGGATATGAGAGTCTCTGGTAGGTTGTTCCAGTTTTGGGGTGCACGGAAGGAGAAGGAGGAACGTCTGGATACTTTGTTGAGCCTTGGGACCATGAATTGTCTTTTGGAGTCTGATCTCAGGTGATAGGTGCTGCATGTGGTAGGGGTGAGGAGCTTGTTCAGGTAGCTGGGTAGCTTGCCCAGAAAGTATTTGAGGGTGAGACAGGAAAGGTGAACTTTGCGCCTAGACTCTAGTGATGACCAATCTAGTTCTTTGAGCATTTCGCAGTGATGTGTGTTGTAGTTGCATTGGAGAACAAAACGACAAATTGAATTGTAGAGGGTGTCAAGTTTGCTAAGGTGGGTTTGAGGAGCCGAGCCATATACTATGTCTCCATAGTCAATAATTGGCATTAGCATCTGCTGTGCAATACGCTTTCTGACCAGGAGACTTAGGGAGGATTTGTTCCTGTAAAGTACCCCTAGTTTGGCATAGGTCTTGGTTGTCAGGGTATCAATGTGCATCCCGAATGTTAAGTGGGAGTCAAACCAATAGCCCAGGTATTTAAAACTAGTGACGGTGTTAGGGTGGTGTTAGCATTGGTTCTAATCAGGAGCTCAGTCACTGGAAGCTTTACAAATTTAGTCTTGGTCCCAAATACCATTGTTACAGTCTTGTCAGTGTTTAAAAACAGTTTGTTTTGGGAAATCCAGTTTTCGAGTCTCAAAAAGTCAGACTGAAGTATGTGTTGAAGGTCAGAGAGGCTATGGCTGTGTGCATATAGGATTATGTCATCTGCATACATGTGTATTGAGGCTTCCTAACAAGCTGTGGGAAGATCATTAATGAACACTGAGAAGAGTAGGGGCCCCAGAACAGAGCCTTGCTGGACACCACAGGTGATTTCCAGGGGGTTGGAGTTAGAGCCTGAGATGGACACATGTTGGGATCTTCCTGATAGGTAGGACTGAAACCAGTTTAAAGCATGTTTCCCTATTCCAGAGCTCTCTCGCTCCCCAGCTGTTGTGAGTTATTGTAATTATCAGCTCATCAATTGCACCCACCGCCACACTAGGCGATTAGGGCACACCCATATCACATCAACACGATTATTTCAGTGAGCTGTATTCTTTGTTTATAGCCAATTACTACATGCCTGCACAGTCGAGGAGAACGCTACTCTTTGACAAAGTGCCCGTCGGTACGAAACGCATCAGAGCGTTCTCCTCGAGGGACTCGCAGTTGTTTTATGGATTTAAGATGAAAATAAACAGTATGTTTTAGTGACCCGGCTATATCAGTTATTCCTTGGCACACACATGAATGCAGTGCACAGCCACATTCTCCTTGAGGGGATAAACTCTACCCTGCTGTCGTTGTTGAAGCTGTCGCACGCTCATCCAGAAGAGAACCAGTTAGTACTGTACATATTCATTTCTGTGTTGTCCTACTCACATGTTGTGATCCAGCTCCAGGGACTTACTCATCAACAAGGTTGGGATCTGGTTAGCTTTTATATGGTCTTCCCAGACATCCCTATACTTTTTTATTGGTCCAAGAAAATTACATAGGAGCGTAATAGGATCCAGATCATTGAATTATGGATGAAATTACACTGGATTGAACATATTCATCTTTTCATTACTTCTATTTATATCATTATACCAAGTGCCTACTCACATGCTCTTGAGCTCTGTTTTTTTGGAGGTTCCTTTCCTCCACTTTTCTATCTAATAGTTTTGTACCAATGCTTTATAGATGATATCTTATTTGTTTGGAAGGGGAATGTGGAATCTCTGGATGCTTTTTTTATTTATTTGAATCAGAACCCATTCGATTTGGTGTTTAATACTTTTTATAGTAAAGAACATGTGGAGTACTTAGACCTAGTCATCTATATAGAACGAGGGAAAATAGAAACAAAGACGTTCAATAAAATGGTAGATAGGAACAACTATATATTGGCCAACTGTAACCAACATCCTATGTGGCTCAATAATATAGCATATGGACAGTTTCTTTGTCTTAGACAAAACTGTTCACAAATGGACATCTTTGAACAACGGGCGGAAGTTTTGAAAAATAAATTTAAGGGCAAAAATTGCAAGGATGAGATAATAGAAAATGCGTATGATAAATCAAAAGCACTGAATCGATTGGATTTAATAAAAAAATAACAATACAACAAGGGTAGATGTAGCGAACCAAAGTGAGTTTGCATTCTTTACGCAATACAGTAGTTAGGCGACTGAGATCAGAAAAATACTAACCAGACATTGGGAAATTTTTACTAAAGATCCGGTGTTACAAAATTTATTATCAAATCAACCAAAAATGATATTTACAAAGGCTAGAAATGTGAAAAATCAAATAGCCCCTAGTCAGATAAGTAATGTAAATAATTATTCCAATTGGTTAACCACTATGAAGAGACCAATTGGTTTCTTCAAATGCAATAAATGTATTAGTTGTAGAACCAATAATTTGATAGCTGGTTCTATTAAAGAATTTGCATCTCGTCATCTAGATGTTAATTGTAAGATCATAGAATTTATATCATGTGATTCTTCCTTTATTGTTTATCTTATAATTTGTCCTTGTAACCAATTTTATGTCGGTAGGAAAATAAGGAAATTTAAAACACGTATGCCCGAACACATTAGGAATATCAGTACATGTTTGGAGACACACAGTGTCTCCAACCACTTTAAATTATGACACAATAGTGACCCAACCGGCATAAAATTCTTTGGTATTGATCTGTTTAGACAGTGCTATCAAGCTGGAGACAGAATATTATCTATTAACAGGTTGGAGACAACATGGATCTTTAAATTAATAACTTTAGCCCCTAATTGTTTGAATTTGGAAATTGATTTGGTTTCATTTTTATATGTTTAGTATTTTCAATTATGAATCCTTTTAGAATTAGTGGTGCTTATTATCTTTGGTGTATGAGTCTGTTTTGGGTGATCTGTTTTTTTTGTTTGTATAGGTTTTATACCTTTAATTTGTGTTTTAGTTCGTATTAGTAATACTGTATGTAATTTCAAGAGGATCATTTTGTGCTGGGATACATATAATTATTCCAATTCTTATTTTCTATTCTAATTGCTATCAATTATTGAAGTCAGGTGTATCTGTTTATATTATTGCTTGCCTTTAGCCTTATTATTGTGATAGGGTATATATAGGGACAGGGCTAGCAGCTCCAATATGCGCCCCTGACGAAGCCGAAGGCGAAACTAGTAGGGCAGAGGAGACGGAGTACGTGGATAATGCCGTGGAGGACAAGCAGACGCTGCTGGGGATAGCCTGTGACTGTCAATTGAAATCTCGCGAGACGCAAGTAACCACTCTCACATGACGCGGAAGTGCTTTGGAGTGCACAGAGTTTGCCGGCGGAGAGTGATGCGGGTCGTCTCTTCATTTGGATCTGCTTATATACTTCGGTGTCACAAGAAGTACTGAGCACGTGGAAATACCGCTAAAGAGGGACGCGGGACGTTTTTCTGAAACAGTTAAAGATAGTTGCCGGATCCAGTAGATGTGCGGAGTGCTCCTGCGGATTTATCTTTTATGGTTAAATAGCTCAATAAATTTGTTTTTGTACGCGAGTGCACTTTCTCCCTTTTTCCTTATCTTGCTGCTAAAAATCTTTTGTGGGAGCCCAGCTAAGCCTTTCAGTTCAGAGGTCGTTTCTGCATGTGAGGAGGTTCTTCCCTGAGTGAGTCCAGCAATTGCATCTTCATAGAAGAGCCCAGCTGAATTTGGCAGAGTGGATCCCTTCTAACAACATATCCAGCTAAGATTACTATTTTTGCTTGATTTGAATGTTTATCTTGTAAGTGTAATATTTTACAGCAGGGATTAACTACTTATACCATACAGAGTAAACTATGTTCTGTTTGTGTCTTTCTTTCTCCTGTGCGCTTTAGGTCCTTTCCCAGAACTAAACACACAATAAAATTTGCAACTCAAGGGAGAGGGGGGGGAGGATGGAAGGGGTAAACACTAAACAGTGGGGGAAACCAAGGGGGGAAGGGAAAAAGGAAAACGGGTTTAAGACAGTGGTATAGAGGAATAAATGGGATAAAGGGGGCGATATTTCGAGGCAAGATGCCTCTTCTTCAGGTCGATTCCCACAGACCCAAGGGGCCTGTGGTACTTCCCTTCAGTCCCGCCAAGTACTCCTTCCTCTGTTGGAATAAAAAAACGGTGTAAACTACACCAACATCTATGCAGTCAGAAAGTAAGTGTATTTAACAATGTTATATGTCAACCGTTAAATCTGTTTCAGACCTGCACTCAACTTAACACAAATGCCTGGGCACTCTGAATTAACGATAAGTACCAGATAAAGTTCAGATATGGAGCATGAGTGTGCCAATATGATACACTCTAGGGCACAGTTATCTCTGCTATAAAATACAATAAGCTCTGAGAACCCCTCAATGACATTAAATAAGCAAAGAAATAATGCTTTAAAGGCCAGTAAAGTCGATCTATATGCACAGAATGAAAGGCACCAGACTGTCACTGCCATAAATGAATTAATTGGCGATTTGTGCATAACTATACACTCAAATGCACTCAAATGCACAGTCATCGGGGGGAGGAGCAAACTTGGTTGTGAGACTTCTGTGTGGACACTGGGCCATCCCAGCGTCTGATGTCATCTGTTGATGATGTCCAATTGGGAGGCTTCTCGATCTATACAGCGCTAAGACCCACTCCTGGATGTTGGGCGATCAGTGCGTCATCTCCATAGCAACATTCCATAACCTAGTAGCTTGGTGTTGCCATGGCAACCCGTGTAAAGGAGCGGAGATCACTCCCATGTGAAGAGTTAAAAAACACAATTAATGTTGCAGGGCTCCTACTAGATAAACACAAAGTAAATGTTACACGGATATAAAAGCAATTAGTCAGAAACTTTAATGCTACAGTAATACTAGCAATATTCGTTTGTTTTCCTTGTTGGACAAAGTCATACATATGAGACTATATACACCCCCTAATCAGTTTTTGTGTGTCATTGTGATTCCATAATAAAGACAACGTGATGAACATAAGCCCTCTAATTCACTCTATGGTGTAGAGTTGCAAGGGGTCAGTGGGTAGAAATCGGCAACGTTGGGCATGGAATACATGAGAGGGCAGAGATGGGTGATGACCACTAAGGACAAGGAAGGATCTCTGTTGTATAGTGTTGCAGGCGGATGAATGGACAGTATAATGCAGCCTCATAAGCACCCCTGCAGAATCAGGGACAACAGCACAACAACCGTACCATGTGGTCTGTAGAAAAGATGGAATACGGAATTATTGAAAGGGTCACTATGGATTCATCGGACACTATGGTAGGCATAACCTGGGGTTTCATGGATGATAACACAGTGTTAGATATCTCGAATGAGTATATTAGTCAAAAGCAACAGCCCTAGTTCAATTCTTTATTGATACCGCCTGGTGCCAGAGTACCAAGTGTCCTTATCCACTTAGACTCCCTTTGAAGCAGTTGGTTTGTTAGGTTGCCCCCCCGCCAGTTTTCTCCACATCATCAATAACCTGATGGCTCACATTGTGCCCAGCGAGTGTGATGTGGTGCGCCACTGGAGCCTCCAAGTTGCATCTTCGGAGAGGAGCTTTGTGCTGTTTAATCCTATCCTTGAAACAATGTGTGGTTTCACCCACATACCCTAGTCCACATGAAAATAGAAGTTATTCTGGAAAAAAAATTTCTGTAGGTCAATTTTTTCCTTCTGTATCCAGTTATTAGATGGGTTGTTTCTTTACATTTGATAGTGTTCACCTAGCTCGGGAATCTAATTGGATGGTATTGCCTGTGTTCTGAAAGTTCCCCTGTTACCACGTGCTTGGAGTCAATCTATGTAATATTTATGGTTTTAAGGAATGTTCTTACAATGTTTAGGATGAACAATAGCATTTTGAATTTCCAATACTCTTTGTGTTCTGCTGCATTTGAGTATTGAAATGACAATATGGGAACTTTCCTTTAAAAAGTTGTAGCAATAAAACAGTATTGTAAATCAAGTGAGTAAATGCCATGCACCTAATTCACCTCACATACTTTAAGCAAATTTACAGATGACATAAGAAGCAAAGATGTGGAACCAAAGCCCATGTGTTCAATCCACATTTCTTTCATATGGGGGTCTAGATTAGGACCTTTTCATAAATCTGGGGCATATCTGGTGCACAAAAACTGCACCTGATTTATCAAAGGGAAAAATACAATTGATTTCAAGAAATCACATTAATGTCAGCGTGTTGTGAACAATGACTTAGAGACATGATGTATTTTTTAACATATTCTTGTCTGAAAATGCAGCAGTATAACCACGATGGTACATGTGAAGACCCTTATTATGTTAGTAAAATATTCTTGTTTGCCTCAAGCCATTTACTCACTTCAGGTGTTTACCAGCATTTTACAAAATCACAAGAGAACATAAAATGGAAGATGAGAACATAAAATGGAAGATGAGAAAATTTAAATCTGTTGCTGCTTTTTCACCAGCTGCTCAGCTACAAAATTATGGCTCCCGGAGGTGACAGAGGAAGAGCGCCACCATCTTGGTTGTGTCCGACCAAGCGCGTAGGGTTGGGCATGTGCAGACGCGAAGCGGCGGCCATTACAGAGAGGGAGGCAGGTCACAGATGGCATTTCGTAGTGCAGGGACCCCTAGAAGTCGTGCACGCGCAGTTAGGGCGATGCGGCGGCCATTACATAGTTGCGCAGGCTCAGTGGAGAGTAGCGGCGGGCATTACATATCGCGCATGCGGCCGCAATGATAAAGAGGTCCTGAGTGGGCTACAACTCCCAGCAGCCTCTAGGGATTGCCCTTTCACCCAGATCACATGCAGCCAGACAGCCACTAAGGCTTACAGATTCTTATGCTGCATTTGGATACATTGTTGTGTGCTGAGTCAGGAAGCAGACAGTGAAGCACATGAGTTAGTTGGAGCTGGGAGAAGGGAGTGGGAGGTAGTGTGTGTGTGTGTAGGGAGAAAGTGCTCCTACACACTAGGCCAGGTTACCCCATAGGCCCCAGCTAGGCCCAACTCAACAGTAGATGTGTAGCTGCTGTGTAGGGAAGGCCCTAAGGTAGGGACTGTGCAATTTTAGCAGTTAGCTTAGTCAGAGAGACAGCTGCAGTACTGCGTGCTCTGACATGGAGGGAGCTGTGTGACAAGTGTGTCTGGGATCAGACCTGCATCACTCAAGATAGAGACTATCTGTGTGGTGAGATTATCCGGATTGGAAGAGGACACCATTGCTGTGGATTCAGCGCTGGAAACAGACGGGTCCTTTCTTGTTATTTGCTGTACCCGGGTGCAGGAGCCCCGGGCAGGTATTTCTACAAGTGCACCAACTTTAACCCACATACCGGTTTCCTTACAGGCGCTGATCACGCCTAGTGGGTGGGTTACTGGACTATTGGGACACTTGGGTATAGCGGTGGGGGTTAAGGTCCAGTGAGGCCAGGTTAAGGGGTGACTCGGCTGTGTTGCTGTTATTTGATGTGATGTTATTGTTCTGCCCATATAGTAAACAGTTTATATATATATATATATATATATATATATATATATATATATATATATATATATATATATATATATATATATATACATGTAGAGGTATCAGTACCGTGTTAGCCGAGCTTCAATAATCAAAAAATAAATAGATGATACCGTTCTGTGGCTAACGAAATGCTTTTATTTGTGCGAGCTTTCGATATACACTGATCTCTTCTTCCGGCGATGTTACAATGAATGAAGCAAGGATTACTTAAAAACAGTGTCTCTTGGAATGTTATCTGTGCTGGTCCTTCCCCCTTTATTTTAAAAACAGTGTCTCTTGGAATGTTATCTGTGCTGGTCCTTCCCCCTATTATTTTAATCATTTTTCTTAACAGATCTTGTTTCATTAAAGTTTTTTTTAATTATTCACCCTTAAACCTATGATACATATATTTACCCAAGTTAGTATCTGTACTGAGGTCCAGTGGATGGGGGTCCTTGTGGATGAGATTTATGGCTGGAGGTGTCAAAGGGTAACTGAAAGCAAGTGAAGAAAGAGTGTGTATGTGTATCAGTGTGAATAAATGGCGAACATTTCTCTGACTCTGGCCATAAGATGAACGATCTGAGGGTTGCCATACTCAAAGGTAATCTTAAAACCCCGAAAGAGAGACGGTTGCATGAATACAAATTTATGCAACTGTTCGGGACACTTAGCAGTGGCCTAAACAGAGATCGAAATTTTATGAGTCATTACTGACACTAGCGAACTCTCTTCCCATGAGCGCTAAAGGCCATGTATGTACATACTGTGCTATATGTATGCACACACAGCTGTCTCTCACACATACTAATACTCCTTATTTTTCCATCCCTATACACCAATAGGGACCACATAGTATCCACACACACTTTTAGTTGTGCTACAAACTCTCACATTTCCACACCCACCCACACCATTTATATCCCCTCTCACTCCACACACACCTTGTGTAGAGCACTGTTTATACTGTGGGCTCTCCATTCATTTTTATTCACACTGATACACATACACACTCTTTCTTCACTTGCTTACAAAAGGGCGGGATTATATATGATGGTATGGACGCCAGTCTATTTCAGCCACGCATGAAGGCCAAGATGGTACAGGTGGGTGAGGAGGTGTACAATGTGTCAGTACCCAGTGTGACTGCCCATTTTGTGAATTGGCCTGGGGACCCTACTGTTTCTGCTGAGGAGCACAGTTCCTGAAGCCAGTGCTGCTGCCGTCTTTGGAACCCGCCAAGACAGAAGTGATTGGCATTAATACTGGGCCAGTCAATGCAGGTAATCAATTTACCTCCTTCCCAGAAGTTTCGGAGGGCTCGTGCACGCTAACCGCGGCTTCAGAGTCGGTTCCAGAGTTGGTTCTAGAGCCGGCCAAGCAGAGAAAGGTGCAATTGGCCTCTCCACCGCTGGTAACCCCCTACCGCAACCACGGAGGGTTTGGAGGCCCTGTGTGCACTAACCACGGTTCCAGACTCTGCTCTAGAACCGGAAGATTTTCAAGCTACCCTGATCAAAATGGACAGCTGCGACGCTGTGGTCACCCCGAGTCAGTGTGCTATAACAGATGTTCCAGGGGGTCCGTGCAACCCGGTTCCAGACTCGGTTCCACACTCAGGACCGCAGATTCCAGAACCGCAGATTCCGGAATCACAGGGTAAGGTTTCTCTACCTCAATCCTCTCTTAGTAATTCCAGTGACCAACAGCTCGTGGTGATGCGCCAACCGGCAGACCACTCGAGTGAAGCTGAAGTTAAAAAGTCAAGTACCTCATCTACTGCGGAGCAAGACTGCTTGCTGTTGATAGCCAACGGCGAACACAAGGTACCCAGATGCTGTCCCTCTGTTGAAGTGTCTCTTCTCTCTCCTACTACTGACAGTGGTCAACCAGCAGTGGTGATGCGCCAGCCGGCGGACCACTCCTGCAAATACACCGAGCCAACTATCTCGGCGGATACAGAGCCTGCTGTTGGTCCGTGTGCCCTAGATGAGGTCTATGCAGATGCTGCCATGTGCTCTGCGATGGGCCTGTGTGCCCGAGGTGAGACTGCTCATGATCTGACGGTGGGCCCGTGTACTGCCATAACTGCTACCATAACTAAACTGAGTGTGAGCCCGTGCGCTCCAACCCAAATGGTGCAGGATTGGGATCCAACACTCCTGAGTTTCCAGAAAGTGAGAGGACTGTCCCAGAAGTGCCGGGGACAGGTCCCAAGACAGCCGAGGTGGGAATTGACAGCGTCCCCGAGGACCTGTTGACTCCCGTGAATCACCGCAGTGGTAAGGTATCAACCCTTTACCCCCTGCAGGATGTGGTAAAGACATTGAGTACAGAGACTTTGTTAATCGCTCGCTTCCCAGTGGAAGCCTCTCAAGTGATTTTGGGCAAAGACTGTGTTGTGAATGCCCCATTGCAATTGCCCTACCTTAAGCGCAAAAAGGAGCGCTCCATTCACCATGTGGTGGATCGAGGAAAAGGTCAAGACCTCCAGGTCTACTGCATCCATGCAGCGGTTGGCCGGGTAAGGGTCTGGCACAGAGACCCCATACTATTCCTTCCACCAGGAGGAGGAGGTGGTTTTGAACTAGAGACTGTAGCACCCAATCATGATTTCCAAGAGACTCACAGGAGTCAAAGTGAGGAGCCCTCACTCGATCAGTTAGGGTACCCCACTATGATTCTCAGCTGGTGTCTTTTGTTCATATGATTATTGAGTTATGTACCATTGATGATAAAGTGGATGTGATCCTTTGTATATACTATGCAATGCATTTTTATTATATAACTCTCTGCTGTATGACACTGTCCCAAGCGAGGCCGTGGGGGATTTCACCAGGGTAAGAGTGTAGCAGGGTCTCCTCTGGCCCCCCTCACCTGCGTGGAGTAGCGGGGACCCCCACGTTATGTGGGGCAGTTGCAGGGGCGAGTGCATCGCCGGGGGCTCCCGGTGGCGACGGTGGCAGAGCGCCACCATCTTGGTTGTGTCCGAGCATGCACAGAGGGTTGCGCATGCGCAGACGTGAAGCGGCGGCTATTACAGAGAGGGAGGCAGGTCACAGATGGCGCTCCATAGTGCAGGGACCCCTAGAAGTCGCGCACACGCATTTAAGTGATGTGGTGGCCATTACATAGTTGCGCAGGCTCAGTGGAGAGTAGCGGCGGCCATTACACATTGCGCACATGGCCCCAGTGATAAAGAGGTCCTGAGTGGACTACAACACCCAGATCACATGCAGCCAGACAGCCACTAAGGCTTACAGATTATCATGCTGCATTTGGATACATTGTTGTGTGCTGAGTCAGGAAGCAGACAGTGAAGCACATGAGTTAGTTGGAGCTAGGAGAAGGGAGGGGGAGGTAGTGTGTGTGTAGGGAGAAAGTGCTCCTACACACTAGGCCAGGTTACCCCCTAGACCCCAGCTAGGCCCAACTCAACAGTAGATGTGTAGCTGCTGTGTAGGGAAGGCCCTAAGGTAGGGACTTTGCAATTTTAGCAGTTAGCTTAGTCAGGGAGACAGCTGCAGTACTGCGTACTCTGACAAGAAGGGAGCTGTGTGACAAGTGTGTCTGGGATCAGACCTGCATCACTCAAGATAGAGACTATCTGTGTGGTGAGATTATCCGGATTGGAAGAGGACACCATTGCTGTGGATTCAGCGCTGGACGCAGGACGGGTCCTTTCTTGTTGTTTGCTGTATCCGGGTGCAGGAGCCCCGGGCAGGTATTTCTACAAGTGCACCAACTTTAACCCACATACCGGTTTCCTTACAGGCACTGATCATGCTTAGTGGGTGGGTTACTGGACTATTGTGACACTTGGGTATAGCGGTGGGGGTTAAGGTCCAGTGAGGCCAGGTTAAGGGGTGACACGGCTGTGTTGCTGTTATTGATGTGAATTGATGTGATGTTATTGTTCTGCCCATATAGTAAACAGTATATATATATATATATATATATATATATATATATATATATATATATATATATATATATATATATATATACACTTCATTCTATATGTTTCCTATTTGTGGGTCCTGTGTCAGGGGTCCTTCTATATGCCTAGAATCCCTGTATAGGTGCAGGCGCTGTAAGCATATGTTCCAGGATACACCTCAGGCTTCCAGTGGCGGAGGTTCAGGCCTCCAGTGAGCATTTCAGGTATTGCACCACACTGGTAACATATGTAGATTTCCCCACATGGTCCCTATCTGCGATTGGGGGGTGGGGGGTGCAAACTGTGTTTCACGTATAATACCAGAGCTCAGTCTCATAGCTTCTGTAAACTTCAATTGAATAAGGAGTTAAATCTGGATGACCGATTGGACACCTATAAATAATTCTTGCAAAATAGGCTTGTTAATAGGTGATGGTGGAATTTGGAAGGAGAGTAATTGTGATATCACTATGTCACAGGTGCAATCAGTCAAAAACATCAGTTCAAGTAAATACAGTATGCTGCAACCAGTCACTTTGGCGCATATTGAATTAGCCCTTTGTGTGGAGTAAGACCTGACCAATGTGTTTTTCCACTTTGGTTCGATTGCCCCATTAAATACTAACATATATGAATTTAGGAAGGTCCTAGGAATTGTTGATGCTATATACAGTAGTACAGTAGATGCTATTCTGGTTTAATTACTTATGCTGCAATTCTTAATTCAACAAGGAGCTAACAATTTACCACAGAAAACTCACTAATTGGCACCAAATATCCAATATTTCTGAACATTTTTACAAGTCTTCGACCAAACAATAAATGAAAAAGAAGCAATGTGACTATTGCCATACATTATTTAGAATACATGCTATAAATATATATATCCTCTAAAATTAAGCATTCAATACCATAGGCATATAGTAATATGTGAATTAAAAAATACAATATTGTATAAATCTTCACCACACAGAGAATATATAATGCTGTCTTAAACATTTCTGTGTAAGGTATTTACCATCAAACCTACAGAGTTGTGTCATGAACATGGACATGTTATTTTGTTATTTAGCTTGATAACTGACTTATATGAGTGGGTGCATGAAGTTAACATGTTGTTTGTCCCACTCTTGAAAAAAGAAATGTGTACAGTATCTCGTCTTCAGTAATTAGTTTGCCCTAGTTACAAGAGGTAGAAACATACTTATATTACCTGTCAGTCTAATATACAGTAGTGTTGCCCTTAGTCCTTGGTAAAGCTGACATTGCCCAAAAAAACCAAATACTGGTACTGATTAGATTTTGACATTCATTTTGTCTGAAGTTGAGATAGTTTTAGGCACCTAGGTACAGTCACATAAACAGTCCAAAAAATCCACTGATATATGAACCATAAGTAGGCATATCTTGATATCCTTTAAAATGTCCTGTATATATCGCTGTTAGTGAAAAATAATAATTGTACAGAGTGTTATTTCATTGACTTCAAACATTTAATAAAATGAATGATGGTATTATCTGGTGGTAAGCCAGGAAAGAAATGTAAAGATTATTATTGTCTTTGGTGTTTTCATACTCGGCATGAGGCTATAAAAATGATTCATGTGTTAACAATTTACATTTTCTCAGGCAAAGGGAAATGTGAAAATACAAAGGAGTTTTGAATAAAAGAGTGACATTTCTGTCAAATGGGGCTTATATGCTTTCATATTTCCATTTTTCCTTCATGTTTAAAGTATTTTTGTAATTTGGGGATTTTCAGAAATGTTGCTTCTCAACATAGGAGTGAAACTGTACTGTGTAATGATTTAGCTTCAGGGTCTTGGGCAATTGTGGATCTATTCGCTGTACAGTAACTGTAAGTTGTAGTTATTTGTTTCAAAAACGTAAGAAAGAACAAAATGTTATATAAACCAAATAAAGTATACACTTCTTGTGTCCTCTTTTTGGATGAAGAGAAGTCAAAGCAGTCAATATATGCAAATTAAGGGTTATTTTTGTAGGGGGCAACTCACAGGAACTGGCACCGTTACTTCCAGATCAACAAGAAACTCTATTTAGTGATATTAATATTGTTAGGAATAGTGCTGGAATGCTGAATACTGAATCAGTGGAGGCTCTATGCTGGTCAGCCATAACCTTAGGGGAGATGCGAGTCCATAACCTCTTTATTTCCTATCTGGAGCTTGTAAAATGGGCATCTCAAACAAACACCAAAATATGTGTTACTCATCTTTAAATTATAGTGTTATTTACAACCTATTTCCTTTTTTTTATTACTTTTGCTGGTAGAGTCAAAAGAGTGCTGTATTAAACAAAAATAATCATGTATTTTATAAGGTAAAATGTGTTTTAACATATTAGGTTTCAGATCTTAGGGGATAGGTCCTCAGAAGATTGCTAATTTGTTAACGTTCAGTTAATGTCAATTTAACATATCCACATCTGTAACGCATATCCCCAAAGGTGCTTAGCGATACGATGTCCTACTAATTAATGAGCAGTTTACCTAACAACAGAGATCCTCATACCTTCGTTACAGTTACTAGCGCGTGTTAATAACACTAAGATATTTAGCTTACTCACATCCAGACCCTGATTATCATCGAGTTATTTATTGGAATAGCCTAAAAGCAATGTAATGAATATAGAACGTAACCATTTCATTACAAAAAGTTACATGTCATATAAAGGTATACAGTATTTTATGGTACTGGATCATATATAGCTTTAGAGAGGACTGAACCAGAGACATAATAAGCTGTATAGATTAAAATCAAAGCACAAGTCCATCTCAGGGTGCTCAGCAGGGTGTGGCTTCAGTACACTTACCCACATGTAATTTTCTCCTCGAGACAAAGGCCCTTCCCTATCAAGAATATTAGGGAAGGGTCGAACATCTTGAGTCTAGTTGGAAAGTCCAGAACAGGCATGGCCATAGTTTTGCATCACTCAGGTAGGCCAGCTCTTCATATTAGTTGCTCCCTTGCACCCTTTGGTGGAAAAAATAACCCTGCTTACTTAGTTATTCAGAGAGCCTCACATTGTACATATTCACCAGACATCGTGAACTAGAGTGTAAGTGCGAGTCCCACCTATATCATGTGCAGCGCCTCCACCTCATCAGGGTCTTTGCGTCCGCAGGGAGAAGATCCTGATGAGGAACTCCTTCTTGGTGGTGCCTTCCATTGGAGAGTAACTTCACACTCACACAGTGGGGATATCTTTGAACAGGGCATCTTTATTGTCGACGATAGTATGGACAGACTGCCCCTCGCAGCGATCGGCTCAGCCGCACATCTATCCGTGCTGTCCCTTTAAAAGGTACACCCTCCCAATGGAGTGGGATCTCTTCTCCCCGCAGGGAGATCACCCCTGCGCCAGGTCCCTGTGTGGCCTTATCTGGCTGGATACTAATTGATGTAGAAATGGGCCACTAGTTACTGCACTAGTGGATCCTTCCTTCCCAACGCACTCCAACTACTCAGCAACAACTCAGCAACTAACTTTGGGCAGGGCTGTGCCTTATATACTTCAGTAGCTGTCACAGCTCTGATGTCACTAACTGTGGACTCAGAGCATGTAGCCACTCCCACCCATACATAGGGCACCTCACCAGGGTATGAGGGCAAACCTCCATGATTACTGCTGGCATCCCTGTAACTTACCAGGTTTACTGCCAGCAGGGGAGACAACTGCAGACCATTTTACATGCATGGCTACAATCTCCCCCTGGTGAATCCCCACCGTCCCGGCTGGGACCTAAATTTGGTGTACCTTTTTCCAGGAAGCACTTTAAAATGAAACACATAATTAATCAAACAACATTCTTGTTTCATAATTATCAACTGTATAACGCTCCTGACCAGCAGAGAACAATCCAGTAAGACACAGACCTCACTATTCTGTCTACCTAATAATAGTGGCGAGGATCTGGTTTCTTCACCTCTCTACCTGCCATGTCAGTAACTGTAATGCTATACTCCCGGGGCAAGCCACTCTCGGGTCTATATACAGCCTTGTGCATGTATATGCAGCGCCCGATGCTCCATACTCGCATTAGCTGAGAGATTCTCTCTTCTGCTCTGCGACCAGTAATTGTACCCCTTTTATTGATCATGTACAACTCTATGTCTTCTCTGAGCCACCTATCCCTGTGATCCTCTATCTCCTGCATGAGGGGTTCGGGACATAGGGGTACTGTAGCCCATATGAGCTTTTGTACTTAGCTACAATGGCCCTTTCTGCTCGACTGGCCTTTATCAGCTTAGTATTGCCCGCTCTCCCTGGCAACACCCATCACAGGGGTTCGTCCGGTTCCACCGGATCGTCCAATTTGCTCGGACCCATTGGCTCTATTAACCCTCGGCTAATATCATACCACCTCGCCTGCATCGCTTTCAGGTGATCCTCCTCGGTGAACTCTCACTTGGCCCACCAATAGTCCACCACCCCATCCTGCTCTAGGATGAACCTGGTTCTATCTATCCAAGCCTTGTATCCCTTAAATAAGGGGGCCCACCTTCGGGTCTCCTTAATCTCTTCTAGGGATGTCTCATCTAAATCTTCCCCTTCTGGTACACCCCCGGAGGATATGCCGGAAGTGCATTCTGACTGGGCCTGATACTCGGATCTCTTTTTCTGGCTCCCAATGGTAATACTGACAGTACTAGGACAGTCGCTGGACACTGACACCTGCCAAGTACACCTCCCACCGCCCACCGACCCATCATCGGATGTCACATAGTCGAAGCTCCCAGTCCGTTCATCGGAAGTGACCCGGGAATCCCCTGACATCCCTAAGCTTGAGGATGACCCAAAAGTAAAGGTGACTGGGGCTGGGACTTTAACTAGGGCCTGGGGTCTAGCTAGGGCCTGGGTTGGGGATAGGGCAGGACCGTCGGTATCCACGGGGCTACGACCCGCTCTTCACCGCTACCTGGTCCGGTGACACCGCATGGGCTCTCCACTTCTCCGGTCGCACTGCTCTCCGGCTCCCTCATCGAATGCCCGCTCCTCTTGGACTTAGGTGATCGAGTGACACTGCTCGAGCGAAGGGGCGCAGTCATCTCCCAATCGGCTCCACTCTGCCCGCTGGAAGCGATATCCTGACACGCACGTGTCTCGCCGCCATCTTGGGTTGGGTCCCCAAGCGAGACCTCTTCCTCCACGACGACATCCGGCAACGCCTTCTTCCGCTGCGGGGCCGCTTGGGCCAGGCACCGTCCTTCCTCCGCCGTCGCCACCCTCGGAGCCTGATACAAGCAGGGGCTTTGCTTACCGCTCCGTGGGGTTGGGGTGGATCTGCCGCCATCCGAACCGCTGGTCACCATGGCCGTGGGACTCCGCCGCTTGAGCTGCCGCTGTATGGGCGACACTCTGCTCTGTTCGCTACCGACACAGATGAGTGGCACTCGCCTGATTGTACTGCTGCTATGGCTCACCGGCGGTCGGGTCGTCTCCGCGGTAAGACTTGCAGACTCCTCGTCCGAGGACTCCAACTTTGCATTAGGCCGGGGCATCCCGCTCGGTGATCTACGGTGAACCCCCTTTTAATCACCGCGTCGGTGACCGGTTTTCTCATCTGGCTCAATTTTAACGAACGAGCCCGATCCCCTTTCTCCGGGATCCGTAGTCTCCCTCCAGAGCGCACCGGGGAGTTCCGCCGTTAGCATGGCTACATCTCCCGCGGCCTCTACTGCCTAGACCGGCACGAATGTGGGCATTGGCCACAGGTATTGCAGGCCACATTGCGCGCATCGCTCTGTAGTGCTCACCGCACCTCCCGGCAGACGACATTGTAGGCATAGGCATGCCACGGTCTCGGTACCCGCCACTCGAAGTATCAGGAAGCCTCCTGGGGCCGAGTAGGGATGGGTAGATATGAGAGACTCTTCTTCTGATTCACTATAGGAGGTGCTCTCAGTAGTGGTCTGGTCTGTTCTCTGGCTCCTCGCAACTGAAGTGCAGGGGCTGGTTTGCCAACCCCTCCTCCACCTTTCTCCATCCGCATCCGCCAAAACTGGCAACCACTCCCCCTGGTTGAGATTAGGGGGGGGGGTCCCTTAAATTGGTTTTATGACCCAGCACAGGGGCTGAGTTAGTTATAGTCCATGAGGGCGCGGCTCCAGCTTTCTCGCCATACTCCCCATCAGGGTTGGGTTTTTCCGTTGGCGCCACTCCTGGCCAACTCTCTGCAATTTGAGCATTTGCAACATTTTCTGCAACTGGCCCATGCGGTGTCCCAGGGAAGCGTGAACCGCCATTTTGGATTGCAAAGTCAATCTGGTTAACGATTGAGGTAGTGTTTGACTGTTTATACATCGACTGACAAGCAAGCCCACTATGTTCCTCCCATATCACAATAATGTCCTCTTCACTGTCCTCAGGGTTAGTACCCCAAGGTCCTAAGCAGGACCAACACGGCGCAACCACCGCTTTCGCACCATTCCACAGCAGGCTCACAAAAGTCTCTTCTGCAGCTTGCTCTTCTCCCGCACACATGCCATGTGCGCTCTCTTCATCGGCCTCCGTCCGTCATCTTGGACGTTCCGCACCGCACGGACCCTCCATTCCTGCGGTCGCCACTCGGCCACCGCACATTGGATTATTTACATGGAGCTCCTCTCTGCGGGGCAGCTGCCACACGATACAACAAAAATGCCTTGTGCACCACCTTGTGTCCCTAACATAGATCTGACTCGTGTTTGCACTACCTCAGGCTAGGCTCACTCTGTCTGCTGTATCTCCTTCCACCCAGTCTGTGCTCCCTTCGGCAAGTGGTCTGGAATGGACTAGAGTACTCTGGCTCTTCCATGCAGTACTTTGGGCGTCTACCTACTGTTGGCTAGCCTAGCGCAGACCCTCTCCAGGATTCCTGAACTACGTTACCAGTTTATCCCTTTAGGCGTCCTACCACTAGCACTACTTCAAGGTGACTAGGACAGCTATAGCCCCTCTCCAGCCCCACTAACTCCTTGCAGGATCCCAGGTCATCCTTGCGGTCTGCAGCTCCAGCAGCTCCCTTGACTACCCTGGCTCCGTCCCACGCAGCACAAAGTGGCAGCAGACACTTTCCCTGTTTCCCAGTGTGCCTAGCAAAAGCCTGTCCTGTTGACAGGTCTCTCAGCAGCGCCTCCAACTGTTACGGGTATTCCCTCCTGTCTCACCCACCCAATCTCATATTGGCCCGTGTGGTCTAACCAAGCCCCATTACATGGTCGTATCTGGTGGTGCACCTGTTGGCAACAGGACACCTGAGTCTCCCGCATGGTGTTATTCAGGGATTGTCACGCCAGACAGGCAGCTGAGGTAGTGGGTGCGAGTCCTACCTATATCATGTGCAGCGCCTCCACCTCATCAGGGTCTTTGAGTCCGCAGGGAGAGGATCCTGATGAGGAACTCCTTCTTGGTGGTGCCTTCCACTGGAGAGTAACTTCACACTCACACAGTGGGGATATTTTTGAACAGGGCATCTTTATTGTCGACGATAGTATGGACAGACTGCCCCTCGCAGCGATCCGCTCAGCCGCATATCTCTCCGTGCTGTCCCTTTAAAAGGTACGCCCTCCCAATGGAGTGGGATCCCTTCTCCCCGCAGGGAGATCACCCCTGCGCCAGGTCCCTGGACACAGTGTGGCCTTATCTGGCTGGATACTAATTGATGTAGAAATGGGCCACTAGTTACTGCACTAGTGGATCCTTCCTTCCCAACGCACTCCAACTACTCAGCAACAACTCAGCAACTAACTTTGGGCAGTGCTGTGCCTTATATACTTCAGGAGCTGTCACAGCTCTGATGTCACTAACTGTGGACTCAGAGCATGTAGCACTCCCACCCATACATAGGGCACCTCACCAGGGTATGAGGGAAACCTCCATGATTACTGCTAGCATCCCTATAACTTACCAGGTTTACTGCCAGCAGGGGAGACAACTGCAGACCATTTTACATGCATGGCTACATAAGATATTGCGATAAGTACATTTATACCTTTTAATATGCAAATCTTCAATTGTTTTTTTTTCCGCTCCTCCATCTTTTACTGTATATATTTTTTAATCTTTCCATTCTTTCTACATTCATATTTTTACTTTTCGAACTTCAATTTTACATCTTTAATTTAGTTGTAATGAAGTGTGGAAAACTGGTGATCTTTTCTTCTTTTATGTTTATTTATATTTTTAACATTTATGACCCCTGGCACTGCAAATAATATAAAATACTGACTGGAATTGGCAGGTTTTCTTTTTTACAATGTTACACGTCTTGGCCACTTAGAAATGTATGTGTTGGGTTTTATTTTAGGATGGATGCTGAACTGACCCTATGGGCCTTATTCAGAAAGCCTCGTTAAGGCCCTTATCGAGCACTTATCGACCAAAATGGCTACTCGTATTCAGATAGCCTCGATAAGTGCTTGATAACGGCCTGTATCGACGCAAAATTTTATCTCCATCCGAAATTCGCTGACTGAGCAGCGATCAGCACCTTATCGACCATTTTCGGATGGTTGATAAACTCGCGCGATTCAGAGACCCGCGAGTCTGGTGTCGCGGCCTATCGCAGCCCTAAAAAATGATTTTCTCCCCAAATCCAATTCACCACAAAATTGTTGGTCAATTGGTGGGGAGATGGGTCGATAAGCTGCGATATGTCGGGACTTAGAAAAAATCAGGCCCCTTTCCTGCCTCGGATTGATGCCGGGGTCTCCGGAGCTGATAGCCATTAATAGCAGCTCCGGACCCCCCCGGCATGCATCCGAGGCAGGAAACATGCATGTACAGCAACTTCATTACCTTAGCGGCTAACCGCTAAGGCAATGAAGGGGTTAAACACCCGTGCCAGGCTTACTGTAAGAAACATACAGTACAATACAATACTGTGGCTAGCGGGGGTGGGTGAAGGGGGAATTTGGCCCTTAGTGGCTGTTTAGGCATTGCGGGGGGGTTGAGGGTGGAGTTAACCCCTTCATTACCTTAGCGGTTAATAAAGGTAATAAAGGAGTTAACCCAATCGCTACCCACCCGCAAGGTCTAAACACCCATCCTTAGGGCTAATACCCTCTTCACCCACCCGTCAGGCCTAAGCACCCACCCCAGACTGACTATACCCACCCTATACCCATTGAGTAGTATAGTGGTACATCATACCCATATAATAATAATATGGGCATGATAAGCCTCTATAGCACTCAATGGGCACCCTAATAAAAATACAGTAATACATAAGACACAATAATAAAAGCCAACTAAACTACCAAAAAACACACTTCACTAAATACAAACAGTAGCCAGCTAATCCAATCAATATAATCAATAGCAACATCAACATTGAATTAATTAAAGCATTAACCAATTTAAACAATTAATTTTGAAAGCAACTCAAAATGAATAGTAACACTAACCAATGTAAACAATGAATTAATCAAACATTAATGAATGTAACCATTAAAAGACAAATAAATAAATTAAAACAATCTCTGAAGTATCCATAAAACACATGAGCTAACATAATATAACATTAAGTACAAGCGAACACCAATCGCAAAGCTTTTATTACATTAACCATAAACAAACAATCACATCCACATCATTAACTGCAATAACAAGCGAGAAATGCCCCCCAAATATTGGCATAATAATGTATTAATCTGTACCTTAAAGAGGTACCGCTTAATATATTATCAGTCAATGTGCCTCCCCCAAAAAATCAAAAAACACATCCAAAGATTAAACCTGTAAAAAGAGACATTTACAAACATTGAATATATTACTTACCATTAGAAGCGGTGGCCCTCCGACTCCCGGGGAAACAGGAAGCTCACGTACCTTGAAGGCCTCCAACAGCATCCGATGCCATCCGCCATGAAGATCCGGCTCAGGTACCCCAATCTTCTTTTTTCTTTCTTTAATCACCTTCTTCTATCTTCATCTGTAACCATTTCTTGTTCTTCTTTATCTTCTTTCTTCATCTGTCAATCCAAAATACCCCATGTTAAATCCCAGCCGATGCTGTCTCGTCGGCTTCTTGGGCTCAAATGAGGCGTCACGGCCTTAAATATGGCTTGTGACGTCACATTTACCCTCAAAATGGTTAACAGCCACCTGATTGGCTGTTAAAACCATGTGCAGATTTTAATTGTTTTTTTTGGCTGTGAAGTCACTTAAAGGGAATGATGCCAGCCAATCAGAATGGCTGTGCTTCATTTGCCTTTAAGATGATGTCATGAAGCCGGCGTCAGATAGTATTTCAGCCAATCAGATCGTGGGAACAAATGCCACACTCTGATTGGCTGAACTACCTTGTGACACAGCGGCCATCTTGGATTTAGTGACGTCACGTTAAAGGGAAATTAAGCACAGCCATTCTGATTGGCTGGCATCATTCCCTTTAAGTGACGTCACAGCAAAAAAAAAATTAAAGTCTGCACATGGTTTTAACAGCCAATTCATTCCGCAAGAAGATTGGACGACATCTATACTCTATTTTGGGTCTTCAAATCACCGGACTATTTTACTATATATGTGCGGTGTCACTCTGGAGAGACTGACCATCATATACCTCTGTGTCAATGCAGATAATTCAATGATAATATCATTACCAATTCTACCTTTGAATAACAAGGACATACATTATTAACTCTACTAACAGTTGGGACTACATTGAATGACTCCAACACAATTAGCTATCTTTGTATCTTAGTTAAGATTAACATACGGATCTAATATTATACTTTTTCATATGTCTGTGACATTAGTTATGCCACTTCCTTATTATGAAAATATCATTACATGCTTTAATCCATTGCTGTGTTCTAAGATGTATGTATGTGCTTATGAGACCAGTAGTGTCATGGTGGATGAGATTCCTTTTGATATGAGGGGAACTTTGTATATCCACAGTATCTATTCTCATTGATGTCTACCTATACATATCTTTAAGCTCTGCCATGTTTCTGTGTGCTCTGCTGTACTATCTCCCCTTTTTCATTGGGTCAATTATGGTGTTTGTCATGTACTTGGTGATTCAAAGACTCTCTGTACAGGGAGAAGCCATCAGGTGTGCTGTCAGCATTTTCAATATATATATGCACATTGGTTGCTATACAATTTAATGTATGTCATCTGTCACTTTAAGAGCAGGACTGACGCACGGCTGTTGCGCATGCGTGCAGCACGACTCAGCGTGAGGAAATTGTCTTGCTATATGGGGTCCTTTGGTGTCTGGGCGCGCATGCGCAGTGGGGTGCTCCTTGTGAATCGCCTGCCTGCCTGGACATGAGCCGATGCGGGGTGCCACGGTGATACACGAGATGGCACCCGATGACGTCACGGGCATGCGCAGTTACATTCTAGAGATGCGATCTGCTCTTAGTTCCCTCCTCTACAGGGGGAGGTGCCATCTCGACCATGACACTCCCTGCTAACAATTGCTATAGCAATAAGCGACACAGCTATGCTTCGGGTAACTCCGCATACAGCAGAATGTGGGAGATTTGCCAGCACTGCCCTCTTCTGTGAGGGAGGGCGTCCTCAAGGATACAACTATATTATTGGTTCTTCAACTGTGATGTTTATAGACCCACGCAGCAAGTATCCTTAGTATGCACACTCCTGTTTGCTATTTGTATATCATGAATTTGGCAGATTTTCACCAGGTGATTACACTCATGGGCCCAATCACATATCCTTTTTAAGCATGCATGTCACCCTGCCTACCCCACCACTTCCGGTAGAAAGCTCTTGGCCGAAACGTGTAGGAGCAGGTGCAGTAGGCAGGACCCCGTGGTCTGTCCCCCTCTAGGGACACGTTATCATGTTCTGAGCTTTTACTCCTTGCCTTCTCCATGATTTTGCTGTGTGCCTGACATTTGGTGATGTATGACAATTAGCATATAGGCCTTTGAGGTGTGCTTCCTTAGGCTGTATATTGTTTGGTCTTATCATATACTGCCACACTGTGTCACTTGAGACATTCCCAGATATAATGGGGGGATGAGCTTGCTTTGTATATATATTCATGCTGCTTCGTTACCATAGCAGATAGCCGCAAATGTAAGGAATGATTGTTTATTGATATGTGTGTTTTATTCATACTGTAGATGTGCAGAGCGTCTCCGGAGCTGAACCGCTTTGGTTTTAGGTCCGGGGACCCCCTGCTTCCCGAGATACAGGCCCCTTTAGGGGGTGCCGGTATCCCTCTGCTTTGTTTACATTCCGCAGGGATACCGGCACCTCATAAAGGGGCCTGTATCTCGGGAAGCAGGGGGTCCCCGGACCTGAAACCAATGTGGTTCAGCTCCGGAGACCCCCTGCACATGTACACTATGAATAAAAATGGTTTATAAAATAATTTTTAATGTGCCGATGTTTGCGCAGAGAGAGCGGCGGATCTCTCTCTGCTGCAGACATATCTCGGCAGGGGACGGCTTCTCGGCAGCTTCTCGCCAGGCAGCCGTCTCACCATAGGTTACTCACAATTTTATCAAATGGTGGTGGCGCATTCATTCGCCAGGTATTCGGCCCTTACAGCATACAGCGAGTTTAACACGCCAAAAACATGGCTAATTGCAAAACTGGCTAATGCATTTTTTCGCTGCTTAGTGCATAGACCCCTTAATGTAAGACATTGTATCCAATGCTTTCCTTTTTTCCAATCAACTTACAGTAATAGAATACAGTATTTAATATGGCAATAATTTATACACCCAGTTGATGAAAACAATACTTGCTTTACAGTTATTTGGCATTCAAGACCACACTAATAGATTTATTTGAAGTAATTCCCTTTAAAGGTTTTACAATTATGGTTCTCTCTTTTAATTGATCTGGAACCAAAATATATTTTCAGGAGAGCTCAACAACGTACAGACCACAAACCCGATCACATTTCACTAAGTAAATGTCTCTTTTGCCTCTCAGATGGCAACTTAAGGCTGGAAGCAAACTGTGTCCATTGCCATCAAAGGCTCTTTCACATTTCTTCTGAATGTAACCTTGCTGATTGATTTCTATTCTGTGGCTATAGTTGGAATGAATATGAAACAAAATACTTGGTTTAAAAGCACTCTTTCAAATGGATGTTGATACATTTTACCATCAGTGGTTATCAAGTACTGTACAGTACTGTATGTGTCAGTCAACAATTTACTTTCCTTGAACTGTCGTTACAACTCAATAAATGTTCTTTTCCTGACGTTACTATAAACTTTGTTGATAAGTACATTTTGAGATTTTTTGCTCCTCTCCATGTAATGATCATTTACAGTATTCTATTCTCTAATAAACAACATAACAGCATAAAGCAAAAGTAGACAGATGAATAACATGTGCTATATACAATCACTGTTTATTGATCATGTGAGTAATTGGTTGAATTGGAATAGAAACATAAAACAAAGATAGGACATCATAATTACAAGAAAATAGATTCTAGAAGTTAAATTGGAATGCAAATAGTTAAATAAAGATTTTTACTTTTTTATATAAATGGTGGCTTGGGCATATTTTCTATGTAAATAAAAAATAAACATGTAATTATCTCATTAATTACATTTGTTTTGTCCAACAAATATTCATATTGTTGTGCATTTTGGTTTCACTATTTCTTATTTTGTGGAAATAGCTCCCCACCCCCAAAAGTATGATGTATTTAGATACCAAAGCAAAAGATATGCAGATTTTCATGTAGAATTATTAAAAAAAAATAAACAAATTCTGCATTTGGTGCTCTTTATTTCTATCAGAATTCTCAGAGTTTTGCATCTGGATCTTTGATAAATAATACAGATAACCAAATATGTATTTGGAGGAGGTGAAATAGGAATGTGGAATAGGAATGTCAAATACGGGTTCTTAGTGTATATTGATCATGTACTTAAAAAAGATCAGGATAATTTCATAAAAGTTACACTGCCAACTAAAATGCATCTCATATATGAAACTACATATCCTACATTTTATACGGTATATAAAATGTATTAGTTATGACTGAACAGAGTATCACAATATTGCACTTGACATGTCTCATGTATTTAAAGCAGGCTACAGCCCAAGAAAAATGTTAACCTAAATACTGTATTGTATGTAATATAATAACTTTTTTGTTTTTAATATACTGTACTGTATCTAGTCTACATATTGATACAATAATTAAGCTAAATCGTGAACTTAATGGTGTTCCTCTGTGTTCTGCCATTCTCTGGATTGAGCTTCTGGCTCACTAACTGTAACTTCTTTCGATCTAATTTATGGCTCTTTCAGTGATTGGCGACATTTGTTAACAACAGGAGGGTTTTGGAAAATGTGTAATTTTGATATACTGTAACATTTTCATGTGAGGCTGAGTTTCTTTTGTAATGACTTTGCACCAGTGATACACGTATCAATGCAACGAGCTCATTACATAATATCTTTCTGCCAAATTAAAATGTATGGGGAATTACCTGGATACTTTTGTACCTTAAATGACATCACCAAATTGGCCACATGGCAGCTTGCAGTTTTGAGTTTTGTTTACCCACTCACTATTTAGGCATCTCTATCTATAAATTATTATTAAGATGTCTGAAACATGCAAATGTACACGCAATTGGAATTGGTATTTGCAATTAGAATGTTAAAACCATTTGGGAGCATCTGAAGTGATGCATTTATGCACAGAATTCAAGACACAGAATGTAATGTTTCTTTAATTGATGTACTCTACATACAGTATACTTAATAAATTTCATTTGTTCTCAACAGTTGTTCCAGTATCTATTCCCCCAAAAATGTTGAATAGGCTGTGCTATGATAAAATGATATCTGGCTGCTGTTTAAAGTAGTGATAAATATCCATATGCTACATATTAGGTACAATCCCAGGAGAAAATCTCACTTAAACAATCATTGTTTAAAAAAAACAGGGACTGTTGTTACTACTGTATAACAGATGCAGAAGCTAAGTCTGCTGCAATCAATAAAAGCTGCTGTCACAGAATCAGCATTGTTGAGGCCCGTTGACAGAGGCATACATTCTTAGAGGGAGCCTTTTTCAGCATAGGAAAAGGATGATAATGTAGAGCTACTTTTGTGGATACTTAACGACAGATACGAATGATGCTGGTGACTGAATACATGTTATAAAGACAAATAAAGAAATTACAGTAAAATCTAGTGCTGTTTCTTACCATAAAAGATAAAAAACACACAATAGTGCAATATATCTGGCACCAGAAAAAAAAGAGACGACTTTGGTTACGACACCTGCGCTCTCCGCGACTTGGACATCTATACCAGGGGTGCGCAAGCTGGGGGGCGCAATAAAAAAAAATTTGGTGGGGGGGGGGGGGGGGGGGCTGGAGGGGGCGCTGCGGTTACAGAGGTCCTGTGCTCTTCCCTAAAGCATTTAAATTAAATTCCAAGGAGCGTGCGAGGCCTCTATACTACTCACTTACCTTTTCTCCGACGGCTTCGGGCAGCGTCATTTGACGCCATGTTGCGTCATTTGATGCTGGATACCAGGTGGGGGGGAGGGGGGAGAGCACTGGAGCTGACCGGGCAGGGGAGCGCAGGGCCAAAACTTTGCGCACCCTCGATCTATACTAAGGTGCAAGGTTCGTTATTGCACTAATTAGGTATAGAACGCTCTCGCTATTACCAACCCTGGCAGTGACAAAATATATTCATGAATAACATACTGTATTCAAACAGAAGTATGTGTAACATGTAATAGTTTAGGCTGTTGTACTGATAACATCATTGGAAGAAGATTTATTCCGTATCAAACAGATAGTAAATTATTACACCAATTAGTTGAATAATTGCAATAAAACTCACATGTTGTCATTAATTACTGTCTTTGACCCAAACCACCTTAGCAAACTTGATACCCTCTACAATTCAATGTGCCGTTTTGTCCTCCAATGCACCTGATAATGAAGGGTACAGTAGAAAAAACAAATAGGTAGCGCTATATCCCACAGTGAGCTGGCAGCCGGTGATATAACCCTGACCCCTAGTCAGGCTATAGAAGTGGAAAAGAAGTTATATCAGTGGCGCTCAACACTGTAATGATCAAAGCAATTCTAATAGATATTATAAAATATATATTATAAAATATACAACCAGAGCCACGGAAATCGCCCGTCCGATTGGATGCTCCACGTGGTAAGGGTGAACATGTAAATATACAAAGAAATCAAATCATAGCATAATACTGTAAAACATACACATACATAAACAAACAACACTTAACAGACGCTGAGAACAACAGGTAACTACTCACAATGGCATTTAATATGGCATATCATTAATATCATAAAATACACTTATTACACATAAAATAGTACATAAAAACATATATTAGGTTCAGGCAAGATTCTCCAACTCGGGTGGGGGTACCTGCTTACCGAAAACAGGATGTAATCAGGCAATGGATAATTCAAAGAGTATCCCCTCTTATGGATAGCTGCTGCTGCTGCTGCTGCTGCTGCTGCTGCTGCTGCTGCTGCTGCTGCTGTTGTTAACACCTGGGCTCAGACGAGGAGTCTCTTATGGGCAGGGACAGGTTTTTCCAGCTAGCTGCGTCTGCCTCAGTCCTCTCCCAGCACTGCAGAAGTTCCTGGAAGTATCTGTGTGTGTGGTCCTGTAACCATTATGTGTAATAAGTGTATTTTATGATATTAATGATATGCCATATTAAATGCCATTGTGAGTAGTTACCTGTTGTTCTCAGCGTCTGTTAAGTGTTGTTTGTTTATGTATGTGTATGTTTTACAGTATTATGCTATGATTTGATTTCTTTTTATATTTACATGTTCACCCTTACCACGTGGAGCATCCAATCGGACGGGCGATTTCCGTGGCTCTGGTTGTATATTTTATAATATATATTTTATAATATCTATTAGAATTGCTTTGATCATTACAGTGTTGAGCGCCACTGATATAACTTCTTTTCCACTCCAATGCACCTACAACACACATCACTGCGAAATGCTAGATTCTATATTGCTAGAAACTAGATTGGTCATCACTTGAGTCTAGGCGCAAACTTCATCTTTCCTGTCTTGCCTTCAAATACTTTCTGGGCAAGCTATCCATCTATCTGAACAAGCACCTCACCCCTACCACATGCAGGACTTATCATCTGAGATCTGACTCCAAAAGACTGTTCATGGTCCCAAGGTTCAACAAAGTATCCAGACGCTCCTCCTTCTCTTACCGTACACCCCAAAACTGGGATAATCTACCAGTGACTCTCACAGCCGCCACCAGTCTAAGTTCTTTTAAAACAAAAGCTGTCTCACATATTAATCTGGTCTGTAACTGTTACAAATGCCTATAACATATATTATCTCTTATTGTGCATGCAATGTCTTGTATATAATGTACTAGCTGAGAGACCCGGCGTTGCCCGTGAGTTAAATTTCCCGCTAGGAGGAGGGGGAGAGCAGACGGGAGGGTGGAGGGGAGGGCGGGGGGAGGGCGGGGGGAGAGCGGAGGGGAGGGCGGGGGGAGAGCAGAGAGGAGGGCAGGGGGAGAGTGGAGGGGAGGGCGGGGGGAGAGCGGGGGGAGAGCGGAGGGGAGGGCGGGGGGAGAGTGGAGGGGAGGGCGGGGGGAGAGCAGAGAGGAGGGCAGGGGGAGAGCGGAGGGAGAGCGAAGGGGAGGGCGAGGGGAGGAGGGGGGGGAGAGTGGAGGGGAGGGCGGGGGGAGGAGGGGGGGGAGATCAGAGGGGAGGAGGAGGGGGGGGGAGAGTGGACGGGAGGAGGAGGGGGGGGGAGAGCGGACGGGAGGAGGAGGGGGAGGGAGAGCGGATGGGAGGAGGAGGGGGGGGAGAGCGGACGGGAGGAGGAGGGGGGGGAGAGCGGACAGGAGGAGGAAGGGGGGGGAGTGTGGATGGGAGGAGGAGGGGGGGGAGAGCGGACGGGAGGAGGAGGGGGGGGAGCAGACGGGAGGAGGAAGAGGGGGGGGAGAGCGGACGGGAGGAGGAGGGGGGGAGAGCGGACGGGAGGAGGGGGGGGAGAGCGGACGGGAGGAGGAGGGGGGGAGAGCGGACAGGAGGAGGAGGGGGGGGAGAGCGGATGGGAGGAAGAGGGGGGAGAGCGGACGGGAGGAGGAGGGGGGGAGAGAGCGGACGGGAGGAGGAGGGGGGGAGAGCGGACGGGAGGAGGAGGAGGGGGGGAGAGCAGATGGGAGGAGGAGGGGGGGGAAGAGCGGACGGGAGGAGGAGGGGGGGAGAGCGGACGGGAGGAGGAGGGGGGGGGGGAGAGCGGACGGGAGGAGGGGGGGGGAGAGCGGACGGGAGGGGGAGGAGGGGGGGAGAGCAGATGGGAGGAGGAGGGGGGGAGAGTGGACAGGAGGAGGAGGAGGGGGGGAGAGCGGACGGGAGGAGGGGGGGGAGAGCGGACAGGAGGGGGAGGGGGGGAGAGCGGACGGGAGGAGGGGGGGAGAGCGGACAGGAGGGGGAGGGGGGAGAGCGGACGGGAGGAGGGGGGGGGGAGAGCGGACGGGAGGGGGAGGAGGGGGGGGAGAGCGGACGGGAGGAGGGGGGGGAGAGCAGATGGGAGGAGGAGGGGGTGGAGAGCGGATGGGAGGAGGAGGGGGGGAGAGCGGACGGGAGGAGGAGGGGGGAGAGCAGACGGGAGGAGGAGGGGGGGAGAGCGGACGGGAGGAGGAGGGGGGGGGAGAGCGGACGGGAGGAGGAGGGGGGGAGAGCGGACGGGAGGAGGAGGGGGGGAGGGCAGACGGGAGGAGGGGGGGGGAGAGCGGACGGGAGGTGGAGGGGGGGGGAGAGCGGACGGGAGGAGGAGGGGGGGGAGAGGGGGGGGGAGGAGGAGGGGGGGGAGAGGGGGGGGGAGGAGGAGGGGGGGAGAGCGGACGGGAGGAGGAGGGGGGAGAGCAGATGGGAGGAGGGGGGAGAGCGGATGGGAGGAGGAGGGGGGGGAGAGTGGACGGGAGGAGGAGGGGGGGAGAGCGGACGCGAGGAGGAGGGGGGGAGAGCGGACGGGAGGAGGAGGGGGGGAGGGCAGACGGGAGGAGGGGGGGGGAGAGCGGACGGGAGGTGGAGGGGGGGGAGAGCGGACGGGAGGAGGAGGGGGGGAGAGGGGGGGGGAGGAGGAGGGGGGGAGAGGGGGGGGGAGGAGGAGGGGGGGAGAGCGGACGGGAGGAGGAGGGGGAGAGAGCGGACGGGAGGAGGGGGGGGGGAGAGCGGACGGGAGGAGGAGGAGGGGGAGAGCGGACGGGAGGAGGAGGGGGGGAGAGCGGACGGGAGGAGGAGGGGGGGGAGAGCGGACGGGGAGGAGGAGGGGGGGGGGAGAGCAGACGGGAGGAGGGGGGGGGGGAGAGCAGACAGGAGGAGGAGGGGGGTGGAGAGCGGACGGGAGGAGGAGGGGGGGGAGAGCGGACGGGAGGAGGATGGGGGGGAGCGGATGGGAGGAGGAGGGGGGAGCGGACGGGAGGAGGAGGAGGGGGGAGCGGACGGGAGGAGGAGGAGGGGAGAGCGGACGGGAGGAGGAGGTGGGGGAGAGCGGACGGGAGGAGGAGGGGGGAGAGCGGACGGGAGGAGGGGGGGGGGAGAGCAGACGGGAGGAGGAGGGGGGGAGAGCGGACGGGAGGAGGATGGGGGGAGAGCGGACGGGAGGAGGAGGGGTGGGAGAGCGGACGAGAGGAGGAGGGGGGGGAGAGCGGACGGGAGGAGGAGGGGGGAGAGCGGACGGGAGGAGATGGGGGGGGGAGAGCAGATGGGAGGAGGAGGGGGGGAGAGCGGACAGGAGGAGGAGGCGGGGAGAGCGGACGGGAGGAGGATGGGGGTGGAGCGGATGGGAGGAGGAGGGGGGAGCAGACGGGAGGAGGAGGGGGGAGCGGACGGGAGGAGGAGGGGGGGAGCGGATGGGAGGAGGAGGGGGGGTGCGGACGGGAGGAGGAGGGGGGGGAGCGGACGGGAGGAGGAGGGGGGAGCGGATGGGAGGAGGAGGGGGGGAGCGGACGGGAGGAGGAGGGGGGGGAGCGGACGGGAGGAGGAGGGGTGGGGGAGCGGACGGGAGGAGGAGGGGGGGAGCGGATGGGAGGAGAGGGGGGGAGCGGACAGGAGGAGGGGGGGGAGCGGACGGGAGGAGGAGGGGGGGGGAGCGGACGGGAGGAGGAGGGGGGGTGAGAGCGGACGGGAGGAGGAGGGGGGAAGATCGGACGGGAGGAGGAGGGGGGGAGCGGACGGGAGGAGGAGGGGGGGAGTTGGTGGGAGGAGGAGGGGGGGGAGCGGACGGGAGGAGGAGGGGGGGGGAGAGTGGACAGGAGGGGGGGTGGGTTGGTTAAAATTTCTGGGTCTCTCCTCTCCACTCCCCCTGTATGTTTCTCCGCTCCCCCCTCTCTCTCCCCTCCTGCCCCCCCCCATGTGACACAGACACACAGTGACACACACACACAGTGTCACGCACACACAGTGACACACACACACACAGTGAGAGACACACACACAGTGAGAGACCCACACACAGTGACACACACACAGTGTCACACACACACACACACACACACACACACACACACACACACACACACACACACACACACACACACACACACACACACACACACACACACACACACACACACACACACACACACACACACACACACAGTGACACACACACACAGTGAGACACACACAGTGAGACACACACACACAGTGAGAGACACACACACACAGTGAGAGACACAAACAGTGAGACACACACACAGTGAGAGACACACACAGTGACACACACACACACACATAGTGAGACACACACACACACACACACACACAGTGAGACACACACACAGTGAGAGACACACACAGTGACACACACACACAGTGAGACACACACACACACACACACAGTGAGACACACACACACAGTGAGACACACACACACACGTCACCTCCCCTTCCGTGTGCCGCCATCTTAGTTAGGCCGCGAGGGAGGAAGGGGGTCCTTCGGGGCACCGCCATCTTAGGTGCCGCGTGTCCCCCCGCCGGGGAGGGAGGTGAGAGCGGGAGGGAGGTGAGTGCGGGAGGGAGGTGAGAGCGGGAGGGAGTGGAGCGGGAGGGAGGTAAGTGCGGGAGGGAGGTGAGACCAGGAGGGAGTGGAGTGGGAGGGAGGTGAGAGCGGGAGGGAGTAGAGTGGGAGGGAGGTGAGTGTGGGAGGGAGTGGGAGGGAGGTGAGTGTGGGAGGGAGTGGAGCGGGAGGGAGTGGAGCGGCTTCCGGGCGCCTATTAGGTGGCCGCGTGTGCCCCGCCGGGGAGGGAGTGGAGCGGGTGGTGAGTGGAGCGGGAGGGAGTGGAGCGGGAGGGAGGTGAGTGGAGCGGGAGGCAGGTGAGTGTGATGAGGGTGGAGAGGACAGAGAGGTGTGTGTGTGTGTGTGTTTTGTTTTTTTGGACCTTTGGCCCGTCACTCCGCCTGAGGCCAATGAGAGGTGTGGGGGGCGGGCCAAGGGGGTGGTGTGAGTGTGTGAGGCCAATGAGAGGTGTGCGGGGGCGGGCGGGCCAAGGGACCAATGGGATTGCCGCTAGGGACACAGGGAGGGGCACAGGGAGACACATACAGACACGGACACATAGGTCACTTTCACAAATATATAGTAGATAACCTTGCTCATTTAACGTAACTATGTATTTGTAGCCATGTATCTGTCATCATAACTCTGTGCCCAGGACATACTTTAAAACGAGAGGTAACTATCAATGTATTACTTCCTGGTAAAACATTTAATAAATAAATAACACTTAACACCCTCTGAGTTTTCTTTTTCCAGCTCCTGACAATACCACTGTTATTTATTTGATTACCACGTGTATTACTACTGTGAAGCACTACAGTATGTACATTAATGGCGCTATATAAATAAAGACATACAATACAAGGGCTCAGTCAGCACCTTCCTGATGCAATTATTTTTTTTCTGATATAAAGTAGATGCTTTTTTTGTCTTCACTTCATGTGTCCATAATAGAATTGACCAACCCAACCACATGCTAACCCTATGTATGTTCGACATTATTTCTATTAAGGTGAAAATGGGGTGTTTGGGGGAAGGGGAGATGCATACTTTAAGTGTGAGTTGCAAGCGTGTAATTGATTGTTTAAGGGAGTCAACATTTAAAAAAAAAAACTTCACACAATCAGTATTACTTTATATATTATGTTAGCTTTGCATTTCACATCCAAAAACACTACTTTAAGCTTTTAAAATCTGTAACATGAAACCATAAGGTCTTCCTGTGATAAGATTGTGTACGCTATACATTACTAATTCATGTGTTCGCATGTAATCAAGTGTGTGTTTGCCACTGTTTGAAAACAAGCTACAGTATACCACACAAAAGTGCTCTCGAGTTTTACTTTCAAAACCTTATTTTTTTATTGAATCTTAAAACCCACATTCTCAAATGTAAACTATTTAACATCAATCTAAATAAGAGCCCAGATGTTTCACTGACATCATATGGAATTTATGTGTATTTAAAACTACCTATCACTTTCATTTTAATATTATCCCAGAAGTATTATTTATTGCATTTCATAAACCATTTACTGTATCCTGACTTCTGAATAAAAATCTTATGGGATAAGTACTATATATTACTAGGACATTCAACACACCTATTTTTAAGTTGAGATGATACTGTATAAATGGCTTCTTCTTTATTTTACCATACCCAAACATAGTTGAAAAATTCCACTGTTGAAACTGTGTGCAGTGTATTGAGAACTACAGTTACTGAATGTCATGGTTTCTTGAGATAAGTTGTCGGATCGCCATCATTTTCTTCCTTTTTCATATAAAAGTATTTAAATATCTCTATGCATTCAAAATAAAATACATAACATTAATTACAACTGTGTTTGTTACCAGTAGCGCATCGTTGTAACAGCTGTATTCATTCTAGAGAATAGGATTGTTGTATATTGTTATACATTTTTGTGTTTACATTGACTTGTACAATAGTTGTTCATTTTAACCAGATACCGTATAACAAGCTGTGATAAACCTGGTTTCCAAAGACTATAGTTTTAGTCCGGTGTTCTGTATCTCTGCTCTAGTTGTGTAATAGTGATCTGTGAATGAATTTGCCATTAGAAGGATTATTAGGCTTTGGGAATGAAGATTACATTTTTTGTATAAAAAAATAGGGTCACAAATAAAAAATTCAGAATACTGTTGTTAATATGAGACTTAGCTTACATGGTCTCTTTTTTGTTATAAGCTGTGTTAACTGTACTTCCAACCACATATGTTAATATACAATTAACCAAATAAGTATACTTTCTGTTCAGCCATGATTACTACATCTTAGAAATTGTTGTTGCATTCCCTTATCAATAAGACATAAGTTCACTGAAAATCTATACAGTGTATGCTGGATATTTACAGTTATGCTTTTGGCCTGCATTTGGAATGCTGTAAACATGTTTTCATTCATGAAAAAAAATATGTTTTTGCAATTATTTCAGGTCTCATGCAAAAATAGCAAAAGTTGAATGTAAAAAGGTTAGCATTTCAGCTCTCCAAGTAGCCTTTCTCAAGATCTTGAGAAAGGCTCCTTGGAGAGCCAAAACGTTGATCTTTTTACATTAACCGTTTGCTATTTTTGAATAAGACTTGGAGTGCCTGCAATCACTTTCTTGAATTCTAAATTTTTTTGCAGTTAATGCACCGTACAGTATACCATTTTTAGTGGTGCTACAATATCTCTTGATATATAGTGCAGAATAAATGAGTTCTTCAGTATTAGGTCATACTTTTTTTATTTGGACTAACAATTTATGTAATAGGACAAGCTTTCGAGAGTTTTCCTCTCTTCTTCAGGTCCAAATACCGATATCAGTATTGCAGACCTGAAGAAGATAGGAAAACTCTTGAAAGCTTGTCCTATGACATAAATTGTTAGTCCAAATAAAAAAGGTATCACCTAATACTGAAGAACTCATTTATTCTGTACTATCGCAACTGGACTAACACGGCTATTTCCATTTTATTCATGTTGAGATATATATATATATATACACACACACACACATATATATATATATATATATATATATATATATATATATATATATATATATATATATATATATATGTGTGTGTGTGTGTATATATATATATATATATATATATATATATATATATATATATATATATATAGTAGATTTGCATGTAAAAGTCTAGTTTTACCCTACTGTAATTGCTAAACATCAATTAAACTCTTACCTTACTTAAAATTGTTATTGAACATATTTCCTAAAGCACATGGCAGACAGATATCAATTTCATTTGCAACATATTTTTTTAAATAGCACTTTTCGATGTTTTTTTCATAGGGCTGTTTGATCAAAAAGACATTCAGAAAATGTGAAAAATATGTTCAGTTAGAAGTTTGCGAAATTATGTTCAATAGTGAAAACATGATTACTGTAAAAAAAAAAACATTCTTGTGTTTTCAATTGAAGAAAGATCATTTATTTATAGAAAATAAATCATTTATTGCATGGATGTCTAAAATGGCAAAGAAAAACTGACCCAGATGCTAAAGCTAAAGGGAGCATTTTTCTTTTTAAGATATCTTCCCCTGTTAAAACAGTGTTTAACCATTTAAAATTTAGATATGGTGTAATGCATTCATTTAAGTGGCATCTCTTAGAAGCATTTTCAGGCACACAAAAAGTTTATATAAAATCGGCTGTAACCTTGAAGGGTATACTGTATAATACAATTCCATTAGGAGAGATAACATTTCTTGGATCTCTAGTAGACTTTAAATCTAAAACTTTTGTTTTACTAAGCAAAATGAAATATTTTGACTGTTATGCCGAGTGTTTGAGTTTTGAGTTAATATCATGCCAGACAGTGGAAACTTGGCCAGTGATTGATTAATACCAGTAAAATTAAAAGCTACTACTAGAAAGTCTGCCACAGTAGGCAGTGGAGACTGGAAAATGATGAAACGTAGCAGGTTAACACATAAACTTTTGACTAGACAAGACTTCCAGCCAAAAATATAATTGTTTCAATCCACACAGCAGAAGAGCTTATAAATACATAGAATACATGGAGCACACATCATAAGCAATGTTGTCACATGGAAATGTTTAAACAAAAATTCATACAAGGGAGAAATCTATGAAAGTGAGTTATAAATGTAGCAAGACTTAACATTGCATTCAGAAGCATAGCCCCCCCCCCCCCCCCCACAGCGTGATTGCGCAGACTCTGTCCCAAGAAGAACACACTTTTGCTGGTTCATCTGTGGCTATGGGGTCAGTACATCTGTAGCCATGTTAACTGGCATTCAATTACATTGGCATTGAAACCTAACATACAGTAAGTTGACATGTTTGCATCCATCTATACTTAAAACTGGTTTAATTGTTATCATTTCATGTTTTTTTTATGTCTGGTTAAAATAATTAATCATGAAACCAGATATAGTGCATAACAAACAAAGTTATTTTTGAATGGGTGACCAGTAACTCTTTCCAGCCTTCATTTAACAAGATATTTTTTTAATTGTGCACTGAATTTGTATCAGTCGTCTTTATTATTGAAGATTTAGTCATACAGTATATGTAAGCTAACATAATTCCAGATTGTCATTTCAGCCGACTAAAATAAAAGATTGCCCTATGGGGTTTTTTTGTGTGGCATATCTGCAAAGAATGTTATTGTTAACATATTTACAAGCTACAGTATGAAGGAAAAACTCCTATTTCTCATTTAATGTTAATGCACCCACCGCAGTATTTCTGGTAATTGTTGACATAATATGGTGACAGTGAAGTGGTGTCCCGTGATGGAAGATACAAGCGGTGTTTACACAGCTTGTTTACCCGAGACAAAATGACAGTGGCTGGATCAGGTACTCAGATAAAAAAAAATCACTTTATTGGGTCATCGAAAAACGAACACTCACACAGACTGTGAGAGAAACCTCTTACGCGTTTCAGGCACACCTGCCCTGTGCCGAGGAGTATACTCTTGATAAAGTGCTCCGGCATGAAACACGTAGGTGTGTTCATCCTGTCCATCCTTTTGAGCTTGCAATAAATTGATGCTTTTATCTTGAGTTGCCCTGGAGTTTTTGACATTTTTCTTCCAAGTTTGGCTGTCGTTTGGTTGTGCTCTGACATTCAATGGCGTTTTAGGAAAAGGAGACCCTGCCTGAAGAGCTTACAATGGAGAACGGTAGCTGAGGAAAAGAGGACTTTGGAACTTCACACAGATCTGTCTGACTGTCTTGAATCCAGTCTCGCGAGACGAGACTTGAGCCCACGTGACGCGGAAGCTCACTGAGGCACCAGGTGAGAAGACCACAGGATGGGTTTCCCAGACCAGGAGGACAGAAAATAGACCTGATAATTGCCGTGAAGTGCTATCCCTGCCTTCTTTAAACCTACAAATTGTGAGTGCCAAGTGGAAAAAAGTGATCAGTGCGCAACTAAAACATAGTCCCACATCAAGCAAGTGCTAGATAATAACACAATATGAGGTAATAGTAACACAATAAAAGGAGTGATTAAACCTTGTAAAGGAAGTCACTATAATGCGTCTGCAGCCTTCTTGAAGGGGTGGCTCGACGGGGCAGCAAAAGACCCAGAAGTGGGCATACTGCCACTCAGGTCTCCCCACTCAGGTTTCTCCAACGCCTATTATAAAAAATTCTTGCTGACCCTATCCCCCTACCTTCTGGATATGTTCAACTCTTTCCTGCAAGGGGAACCGATCCCCTCCACAATCACGGTGGCAAACCTGGTGATTATTCATAAAGAAGGCAGGGACCCCATCTTTTGCGGCAATTATAGGCCAATATCCCTACTAAACACCGACCTTAAACTCTACAGCAAAATCATGGCAAACAGGCTCAACCCAATTCTCCCGCGACTCATTCATATAGATCAAGTAGGTTTTGTGTCAGGCAGACAGGCATCTGACAACACCTGCAAAATAGTGGATATAATAGTCCATGTGCACCTCACAGGAACCAAAGCAATGATTCTTAGCCTCGACGCAGAGAAAGCGTTTGACAGAATCAAATGGTCCTTCTTAAACCAAACAATTCTGAAATTTGGATTCAGCGGTCCCTTCCTGCAGGGGGTCAAAGCTCTCTACCAAAACCCAACAGCACATGTAAAAATTTCGGGCGAATATTCTGACCCTATCAAGATAAGAAACGGGACCAGACAGGGTTGCCCCCTCTCTCCTCTGTTATTCACCCTAACAATTGAACCACTAGCGGCCACAATAAGAGAGGATAAGAGCATTAAGGGCTTTCGAATTGGCAAAACAGAATACAAAATTTCTCTATTCGCGGATGACGTGATCCTGACCCTCGTGGACCCCCACGTCTCCCTCCCCAATCTCCAAAGGTCACTACATCAATTTGGCACGGTCTCTGATTATAAAGTCAATATGGACGAGTCAGAAGCACTCAACATATCCCTCCCAGTCCGAGAATGGCAGCTCCTTCAAACTAACTTTAAATATAGATGGAGCACCACACATATTAAATACCTAAGAGTTAGAATCTCTAACACATATGGCTCTCTATACCAATACAATTACCCCCCTTGTTTGATCAAATTAAAAAAGATCTGGAAACATGGAAAAAGTTCCAAATTTCCTGGTTCGGAAGAATTGTCTCAATTAAGATGAACATCCTTCCGAGACTACTTTACTTTTTCCAAACACTCCCTATCCCCGTCCCCATAGCAGCCCTGAAAAATATTCAGGCCCTTATGTCCCAATTCATCTGGAACGATAAACGACCAAGAGTACCCAGATCAGTAATGTTGTCCCCTAAAACGAGAGGAGGGGTGGGGGTCCCCGACGTGATCAGATATTATTCTGCGGCCCAGCTGAAACAGGCTGTAGTTTGGAATTACGACCCAGCCGCCACCTGTTGGCTAACGATTGAATCACATCATGCCACGCCTGCTATCCTCCAGGTCCACCTCTGCTCCTCGGCAGGAAGGGAGGGAGGACCACGGTGATTTGCACTGGGGGCAATGAGGAGCACATGGGAAATATGGCTCAGAAACAAAGGGAAGTGCGGCCTGCTAGCTACCCCATCTCAACTTACCCCCATCTTTGGAAACCCACATTTCCCGCCAGGGTGCTCCAAAAAACAATTCGACCAACTCCAAGGTCTAGGCATAAGCCTGGTTGCCGATCTGCTGAAGAGTGAGGAGATACTATCCTTCCAGGAACTACGAGATAAATATCACCACCAAGGCCTCCACCTTTTCAAGTTCCTGCAAATTAGACATTTCCTCCTCTCCCTGGCCCCGAACGCTAAATTCCCCCCATTAACCAGGTTTGAATCCCTCTGTCGCAGGGGTTCCTATCAGAGGGGTCTGATTTCAGAGATCTATAGGGGGGTGGAGTCGGCAACAGCCCCCCCAATCCACCAGTACATGCAGAAATGGTCCGAGGACCTCAACGTTCAGATAGGTATGGACGAGTGGGAGAATATCTGGGAGTTGGCCACAAAGACATCAATTTGCTCAGTGACAAAAGAGAACATATATAAAATACTTTTCCAGTGGTACCTGACCCCGGCTAGACTGAGCCAGATCTTCCCCGGCACCCCCAACCTGTGCTTGAGGGGATGTGGTCAAAAGGGAGACATGGCCCACATTTGGTGGTCATGTCCGGAGATCCAGAGATACTGGACCAAGATCCAGGTGCTTATACAACAGACCACTGGGCTTCTTCTCCCCTTAGACCCCATGATCTTTGTGCTGAGCAAACCTATAGACAACCTGGACCCACCTATGAGTAGACTAGGAACAGCTATCCTAACTGCAGCAAGATGCTCAATCGCGGCGGCTTGGAAAAACACCAAAGTCCCAGCGAGAAACACGGTGTTAAGAAGAATAGACGAAGTGATGATCATGGACAAACTAACGGCAATGCTCCATAATAAAATGCCACAGTTCTGGAACACCTGGGGCCCCTGGAGAGGTCCGTTGGAACTAGGCCTGCATTAGGCCACCCACAAACAGATGGAGAGGGTGACTGAAATCACAGAACCCCCCCAGTACGTCTACCCCCCCCCCACTCCTCCCCCATTCCACCCCCCCAATTAGAAAAACACACCCTCATTGAGACTACATCATGCTATATTTAGTCGAGAATCATGTCATGTGCCTATGACACTATTGTACTCATGTGAATGTATGTTGCTCTCAATAAAAAAATTGATACAAAAAACAAAAACAAAGGGGTAGACGGGAGACATCCTTGAGCAGAATTCAAGAGTCAGGACGGTGTATAGCGAGAAAGTAGGGCTGAGATGTTAGGAGGGGCAGAAAGTGTATAGTCAGTGTATAGTCTTAAAGTGAGGAGCAGACGTTTGTGTGTAATACTGGATATGATAGCAAACCAGGAGAGGGATTTCAGCAGGAAAGACGCTGACACAGATTTAGGAGAGAGTAAACTGATTCTAGCAGCAGCAGCATTTAGGATAGATTGAAGGGAAGATTGAATTTAGAATAGATTGAAGGAAAGATATGTGAAGGCAGGAAGTTCAGTCAGTAGAAGTTACAATAGTGGAGATGGGAGAGAATGAGGGCATGTGTTAGAGTTTTAGCATTAGTGCAACAGAGGAAGTACAGTATTATGAGCTCCATCTTTGACTTGTTAATTTTGAGTCGGTGTAGGGGCATCCAGGATGATATAGCAGATCAGTGAAGAGGCTTGGTTGTAAGGTAGTGCAGCTGCTGTAGGAAAAAATGTAGAACTGGACTGCCATCAGGTAAAGTACAAAAAAGTTTTATTGACACAGAATGCAGCTAGGGGTGAACTTCTTACTCATTTCACACAGGTGCCTGCGCTTTATCAAAGAGTATTCTATGTGCCAATAAAACTTTTTTGTATTATATCCAACGGCAGTCCAGTTTTATATTTTTTCCCTACGGCAGCTGCACCGCCTTACAACCAAGCCTCTTCACTGATCTCTCCACGGCAGGAGCACGCCAACAGCCCCCGGTGATCTGCGGAACGGAGTGAGTAACTCATTTCAGTTTTTACATTCTTTTTATCACGGACTGCAACCACATTGGGCTTAACCATTTTATACAACTGCAGACTCACAACATACTGCTGCGGCCAAGTTTATTCGAGCATTTGCCCGTTCTTGGCCGCAGCAGTAGCCTGGCGCGCGCCCGAGGGTGACGGGCGCGCGCCGAAGCAGCGGAAGAGCGCCCTCCGATCGGGGCGCTCTCCCTACCGCTGCCGGGTCCGCCGGGTCCCCCGGAACCCCCTGCCGCCGTCCCGCGATCGCGGGACACCAGGGCTCCCTCGGGGAGCCCTGGACGCGCATGCAGGGGGCGCAGGCTCCCAAAGACGCGTGACCGCGCGTCTATGACGCGCGGCACGCCGAGGGGCGGCCACTAGCAAGCCGGGAAATCTCCCGGCTTGCGGTACCGGCCACACTTTAATAAAGTGTGTCGGTAGTGTATGCTTCATACGTTTAGGCTAGTGAGCCTGCTTCCAGTGTGGTTTCCAAAGCACTTATCAGGCTGCTTAGTGGTTTCATGATATCAGTTACAATTACTGACTCCATGGGACAATTCATCCAGGTTTACAGACTGTTTGGGACATTATGTATATTTTCTTTTATACTAAAAGGTCTTCTCAGAGATTAACTTTTATTTATTATATATGCAATAAGTATATTGATCATATTGCTAGCGTGTGGTCCGTTCTTTTAGAGCGTAATGGGGGTGCCACCGGAATGTAGTAAGGTACTGCACTGTAGTAAGGTAAGTATGATAAAGGTAAGTATGGCACTTAAAATAACCATTTTAACCATTTTATATCAGCCCTTTCCACTTTCTACTGTACAGTATATACAGTATTATATACAGCAGATCGGCAACCAGTATGTACACTGTACAGTACATTTGTATTTGACACGTGTAGTATAGTTAAAGTTACAGTATACACAGTTTAGTATAAAAATAAATAATACAGAGCACAAACTGAAATCCTCACATACTGTATATACTGTATAAATAAGTGACTTAGTGCAGCCTAAAAAAACAGGCACCAGTCATGACTAGTTCACTATCACGTGAACAATAATAAACTTTTTACAAATATTTTAGAGAGATGTACAGATATGATAATCCCCCCTCCCCCTGCTGATTGTTTTAAATTGTTTCATTGTTTAATGCTTCTAATGCTTGGTATAATCATTTATTTCTATTTCTGTTTTGCATGTGCATGTCTGGAACTGGGTGAAGACAACAGGCGTGAAATCCCCCCCCCCACCAATACTGTCAGGTAAGACACAGTGCTCCAATCCATAACTTATTATAGTTATAGTTTACTGTATACAGTATAGAGTTATAGTATTTACTGTACAGTATATACTGTAGTTATACAGTTATATATAGTTAGACAGTAGTTATAGTCCAATATTGTGAAATACTCAATGCCTTTAATGCACTAATCCTGATGATTTTTTTTTCTTTTCAGAACTGTAGCACTACAGGAAGGGTGGAAGGAAAATGTGCAAACTTATTTTACTGTGTGCATACTGAAGTAACATTCAGTAATTTGCCCTAATCCACCCCTCTCTTAATGACAAAAGAACTACAGAATGCAATGCAGTCATTACAAAGAAGATCAAGTAAAGATTGTACATTTTGAAGAAGAGGAGACCTACTGTATTTTTGTATTATTCCTTTTCCTTTATTATCCTAAAACTGTTCCTTCTTTAAATTCATCAGAATAATTTGAACCCCCACCCCTAAATAAAAATTACATATGCCACCTCATACAGTACACAGTACAGTAGAATTAAAAATCAAGTGATTGTAAGAATGGCAAAATGTGATAAGTATCAATAACATGCTTCACATAATGGTTTATTAAAATCAGTCCATCAATAAGCCCATGGGATGTCTCTTTTTTTTCAGACTTGAAATTCACTTTGAATGTGAAGTCATTCTCGCCAAATCCCCAAGAAGGACTTATCACACGTGCACATGCGTGTGTGAAACCGACCTCCAGACTCTACACAGTTCATCAAAGCCTGAAAAATGATGAATGGCTCTGGGGGAGGTGTCGATGAGCAGTTTAATTTACTTTTGTTTTTTAGGCTTTGTGAGGGGGAGGGAGGTGATACTACTGTAAAGTCCGGGTGTATGTGCGGGATTATAAATTCAAAGAAATCTTTTGAACATTTCATTAGAATCATTTGAACCCCCCATCCCCAAATAAAAATTACAGTATGCCACCTCATACAGTACAGTATACAGTACAGTAGAATTAAAAAGCAAGTGATTGTAAGAATGGCAAATATTGATAAAGTATCAAAAACATTCTTCTTATAATGGTTTATTAAAATCAGTAAGCCCAAATCGAAGAAAAGGGATGTCTCTTTTTTTTCAGTCTTGAAATTAACTTTGAATGTGAAGTCATTCTCGCCAAATCCCCAAGAAGAACTTCAGTATCACACTCATCTGGGTGTGCAGGATTATACCTTTACCTGTAGTCCAAAAACATACACGCATGCGCATAAATGTGAAGACACGCATATGCGTTTCAACAAGGTTCCAATTAGACATACACACATGCGCATAAATGTGATGACACGCATATGTGTTTCAACAAGGTTCCAATTAGGCATACACGCATGCGCAGAAAAAATATTTTACATTCGGAAGAAGCAACGTTGTATTTTTGCATTATTCCTTTTTCCTTTATTATCCTGTACATATACAACACTTAATTCGTTAAAAATACTTTTTGTTATGTGCTCATATTTTTATCTTCTACAGTTAGTGGATTTGTGTATGGCTAAGGAGCCTCAGAAAGGACTTCTTTCCCATGTACACTACACAGTATGAACTCGTAACGTTAATATTAAAATTACAATTACAGTACACACACTTGAAGTACTGTACGGCAATAAAAGACAGGTTTACTGTAATTGCTATTAGATTTTTAAGATAACAACTCGCGATCATCCACTTGAGTTTCTCGACGGTATTGCAGACAACACTAAAATGCTATTTTCTGAACTCGATAAAAACATGAGTCAACACGCGTCTTAAGGTGGTAAGGTTGGAAGAAATCACGTGCCATGACATGGGTATTCCGAGGTATATAACGCGTGAAATGTTCGAATAACAGCCGCTGCATTCGTAACTCCCCAAATAAAAGGTGAATAGCCCTTTCAGAGGCTACAAAGTTACAAGGTGATATAGTACTATTTCAGGAAACACATATAAAAAAATGGGCCAAGCTCTATTAGTTTGCAAATTTTACCCACAGATTTTTCATGTATGCATGCTCAGCCATTCTCTTTCATAGAGACTTGAATTTTAGTGTGGATAAATTGAAAACTGATTTAATTGGGAAGACACTCCATAAACTACACTGAAATTACTGTTGTTAACAAATATTCCCAAATGAAAACCAGAATATTTATTTGAGGAACTAGCAGAAATAATAAAATCCCTGCAAAGGGGTTTTTTGATTTTAGGATGGGACATAAATGTGGTCTTTTACCAACAGAAGGATAGATTTACCGTAAGTCAAATCTCCCCATGTAGAGAAACCAGAGGCTTAAAAGCATTAGTTAAAAAAACTTGGTTTGTTAGATTTTTCAAGCAACCTGATGAAGGGACCAGAGGACCATGAAACGTTGCTCTATTTTGCACAATGTGTGGCTGATGACTTACCTTTTCTTGCTTTTTTTAAATATAGTAAAGAAGAAACTTGGAGAGACCAAAGGAAACATGTGAGTCTATCATTACCTTTTTTTATTTATTTATTGAGTGCTGTAAGGAATCCGCTCCTGGGTTTTGCTGGAGCTCACTCTTATAGAGCTATCGAGCTTTCAGACAAACTTCTCCTTGAACTGACAATCAGCATCACCTGCGCTTGCAATCACTGCAGTCTGCATGCCTCCTGTGCAGCTCTCTCCCTATTTGCTAGCTATACTATTTAGAGTCAGCACTTCCCTTCAGGATGTTGCTGAGCATAAACCAAGTTGGACTTGGATGTAACTGTGTTTGCCACAAGCTACCTTGCCTTAGCCAATTTGTTCCTGTGCTGAAGCGCTGGATTCCGGTGCAAGCTCCAGTGTTCTTGTGGCAAACACAGGGGGTGCCCAGTGCTACATCCAAATGACAAAACATACATGGTAATAATTACAAGAAATGATGCTTCAGTGTAAATAATAATGCTAATGCTATTAATATTAAAATATGTTTTTTAGTTAGAAATTTTGGCCAAAACATCATAAGCTTGCACACCAAATCGTCAAGGTAAACCATACTAAGTGCAAGTCCTACACTACACTGCATTATTTCCCTATACCTCTGTGTGAGGGGGAAGAACCATAATAGATTCATTACCTGCAGCAAGAGGAGAAGATCCACAATTAAAAAGGGGGAGGTGACGTGAGCTCTGGAGGAGGTGCCACAACCTCCATACAACTGATTCCAGTCAGAAATTAAATTAACATACACACCCAGCAAGCTCAAACGCCCACACCCACCTAATCTTGACTATATGTAATGCCACATAGAGTGCAACTGGGCTTTTGTGGCACACAAATACAGCAAACACAGGGGGTGCCCAGTGCTACATCCAAATGACAAAACATACATGGTAATAATTACAAGAAATGATGCTTCAGTGTAAATAATAATGCTAATGCTATTAATATTAAAATATGTTTTTTAGTTAGAAATTTTGGCCAAAACATCATAAGCTTGCACACCAAATCGTCAAGATAAACCATAATAAGTGCAAGTCCTACACTACACTGCATTAGTTCCCTATACCTCTGTGTGAGGGGGAAGAACCATAATAGATTCATTACCTGCAGCAGGAGGAGAAGATCCACAATTAAAAAGGGGGAGGTGACGTGAGCTCTGGGGGAGGTGCCACAACCTCCATACAACTGATTCTAGTCAGAAATTAAATTAACATACACACCCAGCAAGCTCAAACGCCCACACCCACCTAATCTTGACTATATGTAATGCCACATAGAGTGCAACTGGGCTTTTGTGGCACACAAATACAGCAAACACAGGGGGTGCCCAGTGCTACATCCAAATGACAAAACATACATGGTAATAATTACAAGAAATGATGCTTCAGTGTAAATAATAATGCTAATGCTATTAATATTAAAATATGGTAAGTGTTCTTGTGGCCTGCTGCATTCTCGCCTTGCAGAGGCCTGCTCCCTGATTCCTGTGGCCTGCTGCATATTCCCCTTGCAGAGACCTGGTTCCTGGTTCCTGTGCTGAAGCGCTGGATTCCTAGTGCTAACCTGTGGAATTCCTAGGCCAGTCTGCATTCTCCCCTTGCAGAGGCCTTCATCATGGGCCGCTCTCGCTCCTCATGCAGAGGCCATACCCGTGCTGCAGCTGCTACGCTGAAGCGCTTTGCAACAGCCTTCCTGTTGCCGAACCCCAGCCTGAATATCAATTACCCTGCCGTCTCCAACCCTGACCCAGGCTTGTCCATGGATTACCCTGGCTTCTCCAACCCTGAACGGCAATGTCTGACCACGGAATCCGCACTCCGGACTCGGCATCATGGCCTAAGGTCAGTGTATATACATCCCAACTTCAGCCCCGCAGTCCGGTCCCGGTTTGTGGCGAGCATGTCCGTTACAAGTGCTGATTCAATATGGTATTTTATAGTTGTGTACCTCCAACAGTATGGATGCAGGATCCTAGTAACTATCTAAGAAATATATGACCACTGCTAGTGTGGACTGGGTGAGTAAGTTCTTTACATTGTATTTTTTTTCTACCTGGCATAGCACCACAGTTTGAGGGCTGGCATGTTTGGGCCCCATTTGATGGTCAAAAGAAAATAGGATGACATTTTTCATCTTTGGCAATGAGATGATTATGATGGACCGGTGTTGCTGCCGGTGGTGCTGCCTGTGGTAGTGAAATTGTGGATACCCACAATAAGCCACAGTAGAGGAAGTGAGTAACAGTGTTATTGGTTAACTGTTAAGTCAGTGAATGTAGTTAACTGGACAGTCCAATTGATATGGTGGAAGTGACAGTAGTATCTATGTCACCATCGACATTGACAAGTCAGTCACTTGGCTCACCATTCAAATCAATAATTGTCATTCTCACTGACTGCAGTAGCAACAGCTTCACTTGTCTCAGTCTCATTCTCTCATCACTACTTGCTTTCACTAATATTGAAAGAAAGAAATTGCGCTAGATAAATAACACCATTCACCATTCATAACACCAACAACTTAATATAATCCGTATCTAAATTGGAAAAAATTGTGTAGAAACCCATATTGTCTGGAGGGGATGAGGAGGGAGGGGGGAAATGCTTAAAGTTTAAGACACCTGACTAGGATGATGAATAATCTGTGTATGGTTTGTATACTGTATGTTCTAACACAACATTAACATATGTCTATTAAATTCCAGTGACTGAATGACATAATAATTTGCTCTTGTATAGCGCTGCTAGTTTTACATAGTGTTTTACAGAGATATTTTGCAGACATAGTCCCTGCCCTGTAGAGCTTAAAATCTATGTTTGAGGCACAGTGAGATAAATCAAATTGCCCAAGGTCACAAGGAGCCGACACCAGGAATTGAACCAACTTCCCCTCAGTGCCAGACATTGTCTTTACTCACTGAACCACTGATTCAGCCCATGAACTAGTGTGTCAGTATTTCCATTTGGTTTAGAAGATGATGGTAAATCAAAATTCCAAACCAAAAGGGGATGTTACATAAAGGTGAATGATTATACACTTGTATGAGATGTATTCTCAGTTAATAGTTCGGCTGAATGTAAAAGAACTGATGTTGCAGCCCCAAATGACAGGATAACCACTCCTCCAATGACAATACCCCAAAAGAAAGAAAAGGTGCGCACATAGCATACATTATTTTATGTATTAATGATTAAAAGCAAATATGAATGCACTCACAAAATAAGAGAAAAAAACTGTGAGATGGCCTGGTAAAATGGACTGCTGGTTTCCTAACCCGATTGAGGTATCCATCTCTATCACTGGTAATCTCTATGGTCTGTGGAAGGAGAGGGGGCCGAAGTTATTCACCTGGTAAGACCTCTGTCCAAGATTGTTAGTCCCCTGGGAGTTTCTCAGTTGCATCCCACACTTGGAGCTGTCTGCCATGGATGACATCCTCTCTCTTTGTCCGTACCCGGAAGTGATGTATTACGTGATGCGTCAGTGCGACATCAGCGGAAGATCCTCTCGATTGCAGCATTTGTCCAACGCTGTTTTAATACATATTGGCTGTAAGTGCAATATTGTTCTAACCATTCCATGTTAATAAATGTATGGTGCCATGATCTTTTCTTTCTTTCTATTGCATACTCTGAATACATTGGAGACCTAGACTTTCCTGATTAACCCCTGCTACTCCGAATGGGAAGAAAATCATCAGCACAGGCCATATCTATGTTTCCTAGCCTTTCCTGATTAACCCCTGTAATTCCGGATGGGATGAAAATGATCATTATGTCATGTTTAATTTCTTTCTTGATTAGCTGGAGTTCCATTCAGAATCAGGGACCCCAACTGGGACCCCCACTGCATTAATCCCTTCTGGGAAAATGTACTCTCAGCTTGGCAGTGAGATTGGTGAGCCATGAGGCAGCCGCACTTAGGCTGCTAATCATCGACTTCACATTGAAGCCCAAGCTGAAAGTAAATAGTGATAAATCTGTATATACAATAGAGATGCAGCGGCCGTTATTCGAACATGTCTGGAACTGAATTTCAAGAATGTCCCGAGAATCTCTCAAAATTTGCTACGGCAGACTAATGGCCCATTGGATTAAAACAGCAGGGGTCCCTGCTATGTGAGTCCTACCGGGGTCTGCCTGTCTGTAAGAGATGCGCAGTAAGAGATACGCTGTTTTATTAAAATTCTAACACCACAGTTTTGTAGCATTGTAGCAGGGGGGTCTCCGGAGCTGAACCCCCTGTTTCCCGAGATACAGGCCCCGTTATGGGGTGCCGGTATCTCCTATGCATGGAAATTTCTCGCTTCACATGACCGGGACATTTTCATGCATAGTTGATACTGGCACCCCATAACAGGGCCTGTATCTCGGGAAGCAGGGGATCCGTGGACCTGAAATCAATGCAGTTCTACTTCAGGCACCCCCTGCTCATCTACACTAGTCACAAATTTAAATTAAAATATGTAGTAAGCACCAATACACAACCCATCCCCTGTGCCCCCACATAAAACCAATATTATTTTTTTATAAACACAGGATTAATACCACAGGCCAGCGGGGTACCTGGGTTGTCCCCACGGGTGTCCGCAGGCCCCACAGTGCACCCCTGGGGGTTCCCACGGGTGTCTAGGGGCCCTCGGGTGGTCCCCGCTAGGCTCCATGGGCCTCCAGGTGTTCCCACATTCTGATTGGATGAAGTACCACGTGAGGGCAGCAATTTTAGATTTAATGACGTCATGTTAAAGGGAAATGAAGCACAGCCATTCTGATTGGCTGGCTTACTTCCTTTACATGACATCACTTCCAAAAGAAAAAAAAAGGCATATGATTCTCACAGCCAATCACAGACGTGAGAACCTTTTGCCAATCAAATGTTATGTCACAGGCCATATTTAAGGCCGTGACAGCTCATTTGAGCTCAAGAAGCCGACGAGTCAACATCGTGGATCTAACATGGGGTATTGGATTGACAGATGAAGAAAGAAGTTAAAGATAGAAGATAACGAAATTAAAGAAATAGTCACAGATGAAGAAAGAAGAAGGCCATACAAGATGAAAGAAAGAAGATTTTGGTTACCTGGTCCTGATCTTCATGGTGGTTGGCGTTGGATTGTGTTTCGTGACGTCATCAGAGGAGAGCTTGCTGATTCCCCTGGATTCGGAGGGCCAACGCTTCTAAAGGTAAGATATATTATAATATAATATTGAATGTATGTTCTTTTATTTTTACAGGTTTTTTATTGGAGTTTTCTTTTTTTATATTTTTCAATGCCCATTGACTGCTAATGTATTAATCTGTACCTGTTTAGGGTACAGATGAATGCAGTAATAGCAAATGCATTTTTTGGCAAATGCATTTCTTCTTCATATTTTCTATGTATGTTTATTGTTTTGATTAAAAATTTTGAATTGTGACGGCTTGTTTTGATTTGTATTTTTTACAGATTTTTAGCGTTTTTATTTAATGCTTTTTGTTGGCTACTGGTTTATATTATGTATTGCCTAGTGGTTGTATGAATTAATTGATGTGTTGGTTACTGCTTTTATATATGAAATGTTTTGTTTGGCTAGTGGTGTGATTTATTTAATTGACTGGCTAGTGGTTTTAGTTCTTTCATTGATTGGTTGGCTAGTGTTTTATTAAGGTCATTGATTGATTGCCTATTGTTTTTAATTTTACAGTTTTGGGGTTTACAGTAGGTCCTTGTTGTATAGGTTTTATTATTGTGTATTTTGGACATTCAGGCTTTTGTATTAGAGCGTGCAAAGGAAAAGGGAGTGGACTGGGCGCTTCTGAAGTGATAACAAGTGACAGTGTATTTCTAATGGAATACAAAGTGAATGAACTTCAAATGTGCGTAATAAACATAAATCCTTCACCAACACAATAGTGAAAGATACAAAATGTGTATACAAAGTGAAGTAGGAGCTGCTCAACACCCTCAGATGAGACTGTTCCAGGTCTCAATATTGTCAATTTCTTTTCTTCTTGTATTTGAGGAGGAGCGCTGAATGTGTCCAGTGATATATGAAATATAAAAGGAGCAAAAATAGTGCAGATGGTACGTTATAATACTAAGTTAGTCTTAGGATCTAATACGGTTGCACTCACAAAACTTACTGTAGTTATGGATATGTCAGAGATTCTTCTCTCTCTGACTGGAGCCCTTTAACAGATGACTGGCGTAAGGCAGGATACCCCTCAGTGAATATGGTTCGTGATCGCCGATATGCAATAGGAGAGAAATACCAATAGTGTATACTATTTCATAAAATTGTATTAGTGGTACAAGGTAGAATAGTTACACTCACATTTTCCAATAAAAAACTTTCATGGGAGGGAACCGCCGGCGGGATGGAGTAATTGACCGGTAGATGCTGCTATGCGTCTCACTCGCGTCTCTGGTCTGCCTTATTTTATTGGTCACAAGGATCTTCCTTTTTTCACATTTTCTCCCAGTCTCCACGGAGAGAATATACATTAAGGTCTTGGGAGATATCTGAATCTGTTTAGTTCTCAGCCTGGAATCCTCAGACAGGTTGTTGTAGGTATAATGAGCCTGCGTCACTCCACAAAACAGAACTGCGACAATTCCTTAAAGCAGGTGGCCCTTCATGCCAGTCTCTGGTAGGTTCCTGGGTCCCCTGTGCCCAGGAATATGTCTCTGGGTGTCTTGATCTCAGCACCCCTTTGTGCTCAAGACAGTGTCTGTGTGCAGGCTTCTCTGCTTTCCTGTGTCAGCTCATTGGCTGCTATAGTAGCTTATCATGCCCATATTATATGGATATGATGTACTACTATAACAATCAATGGGTACAGGGTGGGTATAGATGGTCCGGGGTGGGTGGATAGGCCTCCCGGGTGGGAAGCGGGACAGGGTGTGTTAACCCCTTAATTATTATAGCGTTTATTAACTGCTAAGGTGATAAAGGGGCTAGGGCCCATTAGATTGTATTTTTATGTATGCTTTCTGGCAACGGAGGACATGGACCTGCAGTAAGCTGATGAGGATGTCCTTCACATTGGCAGGGGTAAGTAGAACGGTTTTTACTTACTTTATTTATGCTGGTTGGCTTATATTGTGTTTAATAATGGCCAAATAATCTATTATCCATATATGGAAAATAGTTATTTTGCCCATTACTGTACAGTATTTTTTTTTTTGGGGGGGGGGGGGTATTTATTGAAATGTAGGCCATGTTTATTTATTTTTTTAAATACAGGAATGGTGCCGCAGGTCAGCGGGGACCAATGGAGAACATGCGAGGACACCCACAGGGACAACTAGAGGACCCACAGACACCTGCAGGGATGAACCGGGGGCCCCACAGCTGTGGGGACCCGGGGACCCACGAGGACAAGCCGAGGGCCCCCAGACACCCATGGGAACCACCTCAGGGCCCCCAGAAACCCATGGGGATGAACTGGAGACCCCCAGACACCCATGGAACCACCAATGGACCCCATTGGGGCCCACGGACACACGCGGGGACCACCTGGAGGCTAACGGAGCCTAGCGGGGAAAACCCAAGGGCCCCCAGACACACATGGGAACCCCCCGGAGTGCACTGTGGGGCATGCAGACACACGTGGGGACCACCCTGGGACCCCCACTGGCTTGTGGTATTAATCCTGGGTCTTTAAAAAAATATTGGTTTCATGTGGGGGCACAGGTGGTGGGTTGTGTATTTATTGAAATGTTTATTTTATTAAAATACAGGAATGGTACGGCAGGTCAGCGGGGCCCCACGGGGACCACCTGAGAACCCATGACACCTGTGGGGAAGAACCAGGGACCCCATACATGTGAGGGACCTGGAGACCCATGGGGCCAACCTGAGGGTCCCCAGACACCTGTGGGAACCACCTGAGGGCCCCCAGACACCCGTGGGGATGACCTAGGGACCCCCATTATTGGTGCTTACTATATATTGTAATTTACATGTATGACTATTTTAGATGAGCAGGGTGTCCCCGGAGCAGAACCATGTTGATTTCAGGTCCGAAGACCCCCTGCCTCCCGATATACAGGCCCTGTTATGGGGTGCCGGTTTCTCCTATGCATGTAAATGTCCCGATCACGTGACGCGTGACATTTCTATGCATAGGAGATACCGGCACCCCATAATGGGGCCTGTATCTTTGGAAGCAGGGGGTTCCCGGACCTGAAATCAATGTAGTTCAGCTCTGGAGACCCCCTGCAACAATACTGTGGTCTTAGAATTTTAATAAAACCCCTGCGATCGCCTGTGAGAAGCGCGCAGTTAGAGTGACTGATTCAGCCTATCTCTTACTGCGCGTCTCTTACAGACAGGCAGGCCCCGATAGGACTCACACAGCAGGGACCTGCTTTGTTAATCCGATGAGCCATTATGTCTGCAACGGAACATCTCCCAACACCACGTGGCATAACGCATGTTTTAACGCATGAAATGTTCGAATAACCGCCGCAGCATCTGAAGGTCACAGCAGAAGGATATAATATAAAAAATATTGTAGGACTATATAAATATAGTAGGTATAATATGTAAAATATAGTAGGACTGACCAATGAGGGTTTCATTTGGGTTAAAACCTGTATAGTTACATTAAAGCCAAATATTTAAACCTCCATATTTTTGATGCAAGCAAAATAAGGAAACAGAGCCACGTATATGCTTAATGCTTAGATGCTGACTTTACAACATTAGTCCAAGAAAATAGGTTGGTATTTCAATATTTAACTGATGCGTGGTTTAATATTAAATTAATTTAGTGTTTGCTTTAGAATCAAGTTATACATTTATTACTGACAATTGTCTGACAACGTTTGTAATCTTGCAAATGTGATAAACCAAATATGTTATTACATTTTTTCTTTCTTATGTTTGACAAATTTTAATTGATATTACAATGTTTGGTTGATTTTAAAGGGGCTAGTAAAATGGGGATAAAAGTGGTGTGCAACATTTATCAATATCTGATATATTTGTCCCACTTTTGCAGCCAAGAGATTTGGATACCTAACCCCTTAGGTCTCTCCTGTTACTGTACCTGTATTGTCAACTGCCACTTACAGATTTTCAATTTTATTGTACAATCATACAATCAAAGGCAAAAAGCCAAAAAATACATTTCTGAGATAATTATAGATTACTGTTCTTCAAATTTGACATTTTAATGACTGTGCACTATTTTATCCTGTGTGTAATGCGTCAGCATTACCATGTGGCAACAATATGTGATTAAATACAGTACAAGCAGTGAACAGACATACAGTAATACACTCAGACAAAGTACCGTAGGCAGAATTAGATATTGAAGAGACCACCCACAGAGGCAACAAGTCATGATACTGTTTTACTTCTGAGGCGAAAGAAAAAGCTGGTAATTTTGCAATATAACCAACCACACAACATCTCAAGCATTGCTGAAGGCTAGGATCCCTGAAGAGAGCCAACACAATTACTAAATTACCTGCACTTACATTTGTGCCCATTAAATATTTCAAAAGGGGCTTGCCAGTGCAAATGTTGCACTTGTTAAAAATAGTGTATTAAATGCCGTACAGTAGTTTGATACAAGTAAAAACATGCTAGCCAGTCTAAGTCATACACATAGCCAACATGTATTCTCTAAATAGAACTACTCCAAGAATGTGACACATTTCAGGATTTGAATAGTATGACTACAGGCATACAGTAGGCTATTTAGTGTTTGTGTACAATATATTAAAGGAACAGTCTAAGCTTTCATATTCCCAGCTAAGTGAAATAATGGTGTGGATATGTTTAGTAGGTTAAACCTCTATTCCAGTGGTTCCCAACTCCAGTCCTCCAAAACCCCCAACAGGTCAGGATTTAAGGATATCCCTACTTCAGCACAAGTGGTTTAGTCAAAATAAGCCATCTGTGCTGAGGCAGGAATATCCTTAAAACCGGAACAATTGTGGGTTCTTAAGAACTGGAGCTGGGAACCACTGCTCTATTCGCATCTGCTACATAAGCATAGCTTCATTTTATTCAGCTACTGTTTCTTCTTTCAAAATGCATAGGGATTTATGGCAGTGAGACAGGAAACAGCTAAAAGGAGTCAAAGCAGATCTGTTACAAGCACAAAACTGATGCATTGCAGTGGTTGGACTGATTTCTCAGGTGTAAGGTCAGATAGATAAAAGGGAGAGAAGGGGTATGGAATCCTTGCTGGAAATATGTTTTTAAGCAAGCATGTCAGCATATCTGGGGATCATTTCTAAAAACAAAAAGGTCAGATAAGGAAACATTTATTTGTGCATGGGAAGTTCAATTGCATTTCTTTATTTTCTATTGTTTGCATATGTTTTATTATTAATAACACTACAAGCCACCAGAAAAAAAAATTGCAATAGCTTTGTCTGCAACACATGCCCTGATACAAGGTTAGTATGTATATGTGCTACTAAATAGGTAAAGTTGGTTTTGCACGGTAACCCTAGCCATATACAAATATATATACATATATATATATATATATATATATATACAGTGTTCGACAAACCTATACATTTGCTCGCCCCGGGTGAGTGGATTTAACATCGTGGCGAGCTCCTATTGGCCCAAGCAGCACACGTTTGGTACTAGGTGGCGAGTAGATTTTTTTGTGTGGCGAGTAGATTTTTTGGTGATTCATATATATATATGAAAAAAACAAAAGAAAAACATGCGCACTCCTAGTGTATTAAAGTACAAAAAATATTTTATAGGACTAAAACATATAAAAAGCGCACTCACAAACAGAGCATATAATCAAGCATTTATGAGATATACTCAATCGCCATAGACTGCAAGGTTCCACGCCAGCCATTCCTTTGGTGCCTTCACTGCTGTACAGATCACTCAGCAAGATGTATGGGTACTACTGGCACCGGTTGATGTCATCACTCAGCATCCCGTTGAAGGTATCTTCCGGTAACAGCACCTTCAGCTGGCACTATCCAACATGAAACACTGCATACACTGCAGTCAGGGGGAAATCGGCAGCCCAAAAGCAGTCCTCAATAGTCACAAGTGTAGTCTCTCTGCCCGTGAGTAATAGCTAGCGTGCTCGCTACTTTAGGAAACGCCCTACTCGTTTCCTCACTAATGACTCGTGTGCGGAGGTTTGCGAGGAAGTCCTGTGTCTCCAGCAGTCTCTGCCAGCTGATTCTCCTACTGCTGATACGCTAACCCTGATTGAGGGAGACCAAGTGAGGTATCTGTGAGATGCTGTGGGGCGATGCTAGCTTGTGGCAGGACATTATGCGGCCTTTATCTGGCAATCAGTTGCTTCTAATCCATCTTGGCCTCCTCCACCCCTATTGATGACTCTCTAACAGAGATTTCTCTCCAATGAATTTGTTCCTTTAATATCCTGTAAGTGCAATTCCTTGGGACTGCTTTTTATTAATAAATGTATCCCTTTGATACACAGTTATATGCTATGGAGCCTGCACTACTCATATATATATATATATATATATATATATATATATATATATATATATATATATATATATATATATATATATATATATACATACACATACACATACACATACACATACATATATACACACACACACATATACATATAAAAAAGCATGCAGCATGTTATTTGTCTTTTATTTAAATTATTTATATAGCGCCTCATTAAAAAAACTAATCCCAAACTACAGTATAAATACCATACATCCAGATACGGTGGTATTTCTAGATCTTGAGCTGTTCATTGATAGGTCGGAGATGAGGATACATAGTAAAACACACTTCAAACCTGTCTCCACCAATGGGTACCTGCAATACGGTAGCAACCACTACAAAAAGTGGTTGAACAACATCCCCAGAAGCCAATTCTTTAGGATCCGTCGTAATTGTTCCCTCAACTCAGACTTCTGCGATCAGGGAGAGACTCTTATTAACAAGTTTCTCCAGAAGGGGTACGATGGAGCGGTGGTGCGGAGGGCGTTCGATGACGCCCCAAGTTTTGATAGGAGTGCCTTACTCAAGAGGTCCAGGACCAGACCTGACCATGGTGGCCTTGATCCAGAGGTGGACAGATCTAGCGGGAATCCTTTGCATTCTTTTCCAAAGTTCATTACTAAGTACAATAGATTGGGCTATCGGGTGAAACATATTATTAATAGGCACTGGAACATTATTCAAAATGATCCCATTTTAGGTCCCAGGGTGCCATCACCAGCTCCTATTGTTTTCAAAAAAGCAAGATGCCTAAAGACCATGATTGCCCCAAGTAGACTTAAGCCAACTATTAAACCACAACCCCTGACATCTAAAAAGGGTAATTTTTCCTGTGGTAGAACTAGGTGCATCACTTGTGGGCATTTAAGTAAAATTAACTCCTTTAAATCCTTTTCTAACGACTCTGAACATGAAATCAAACATCATATTACCTGTTTGAGTACATACATCATATATCTCATTTCCTGTCGTTGCGGCCTACAGTATGTGGGCCGCACGTCTAGGACGATTAGTACTAGATTTCTTGAGCATCGAAGAAATGTCAAACATGGCCTTCAGTCGCATTGTCTATCACGACATTTTGACACCATGCATAATAAGGATCCCTGCTCTCTGTCCATCTTTGGTATCGAGGCCATCTCACCTTCCCTATCGGAGGGTGATAGGTTCAAAAAATTGTGTGTCAGGGAGACCTACTGGATATATGTTCTTGGTACATTGGTTCCGGGGGGTCTCAATGACACAATAGATATTAGTACAGTAGTTTAGTTACATCCATTTGTCCACTGTGAGGTTTGGCGCTTAGCTGGGAGGTCTGGGTTGAACGATTTATTTCGTTCCCTCCTTGTGGGTGCCATTACACCACAGTGGCTCAGTATTTCTACATTTATATTTGTATACCAAATCATTTTCACATTTACATTATTCATATGGGTACCATTGACTTTGCTTGCGTGACCACCATTGGTCTAGTATCCTTCATTATTTAGACATTATCTCATTATACTTTTTTCTTATATTTTTATATTTATTTTCATTTTTATTTTTAGTTCTATTTTTATTTTTATTTTTATTCTTAATTATATTTACATTTATTATTTTATTATTATTTCCCATTCTATGTTCAGCATTTATATATATATTTTTCCTATATATATTTATTACCTATTTTGGTCCACACCTTTAAAAAAAAAAATTTTTACATTTTTTTTTGTTTTTTGTTTTTTAATTTCATTTTTATGTACTTTTTTTTTTCCTTTTACCTACATTATATATATATATATATATATATATATATATATATGTCTCACTACCCCTTTTTTTAGTTGTTCTGTTAGCTTTTTGGTCTCATGTTTCCTTACCTGGGTCCCTCTGGGTCTCTTTAGCACCTATGTTGTCTCCTCCTATATTTAGTGGTTATATAGCTATCTCTCTATACTTAGGGTATTGTTTACCACATATTGACATCTGTTTACTGTATTATACGTATTATATATATGTTACTATGCAAGTCAACTACCAATGACATTTTACTTAACTCTTCAGGTTACCTTTTTTGGCTGACTTGTATGTTTAATTTCTGGTCTATAATTGTGATATATATTTTATGCATTGGTTGAAGCGTCTAATACTATATGCTATAACATACTTGGTCTTTAGGATTAAAATTGTGAATCCTTATCTATGTGTGCTCTGGCATATATAGGGGTTAATCCAACCCTAATACTCATCATGTGTATCTCATTGCAAATCCTCTGCCTCCTATGATCTTATTGGTCATGTGTACTATATAACTGTATGTAATGCCTATGCTACTACTCCTGATGAAGTCTCACTTGAGACGAAACGCGTAGAGATTGCTGTGGAGCCTACTGTCCAGGTTATATACTTTATTTGCACTCATCTACATTATTGCACTCCTGCTGCTTTGCTAGCATTTTGCTACCAGCCATTCAGACATTCAAGTTCCTGTTTACACTGTGAACTCTCCCCGGCTGAAACCTCGCTGACATCATCGAGTTCACGCGAGACTCTATTCAGTGTATGCTCTGTGTAGCACCGGAGAGAGGGGAAGGCGGCGTCCCTCGTGGCTTTCGGTCCCTGCCAGGACCTAGAGGGCCTATTGTGGCAAGACACACCGCGGACATCACACCGAAGTCCTCCTCCTTGGGTTCCTGCGTCTGAACGGGCTGAGTTGTACTCAAAAACGCATTTTTTTAAGCTTTGTTTGTGAGTGTGCATTTTTATCCCTTACTCCATAAATTTATTGTTATACAATTTTACGCTATGAGTGCGCCTGTTTTTTCTGTGTTTTTGTAGATATCCTCAAGGAAGTGGTGTTCCCTTCATTCGGGCTGCAGAGACTCTTTTGGATAGCAATTGGAACATTTTGGGATTTGTATATCTTTTACATATATTTTTCTGGACATTTTCTTTTTTGATATTTTATTATGTATTTTATTAGATTCATTATTTTAAAAAAAATTTTTTTTACTACATCCACTGTGCTTAGCATAGGTTTTTTACTTTTATTTGTAATAACATTTTCCATTTCCCTTTTATTTATATTTTTACTCTATAGAGATTTTATATAGTGATAGGTTGGCGCTAATATATTTCTTCTTTTGTTGTGAGATATATATATATATATATATATATATATATATATATATATATATATATATATATATATATATATATAAAGATACATACACATACATATATACACACACACACACACATATACATATAAAAAAGCATGCAGCATGTTATTTGTCTTTTATTTAAATTATTTATATAGCGCCTCATTAAAAAAACTAATCCCAATCTACAGTATAACAGTTTAGTATGTGTGAAAATACAGAAGAGATAATGTGTAACACACCAATATAAGTTTCTCTGTGTATGCTACAGTATAACACTACCAGGAGCAAAACTTATTACAATGACTGACTTGCTTGCTTTATTTCTGCTCAGTTAATACAATTGCCAGGAGAAGCATTCCCAGTATGTCTAATCATAAAGCAGAAAGTAGCAGCGACGAAGCAACAGATAATTGTGATTTATTCCTAAGTGAGTCAAAATATATTATCATGAAAAGCATACTATTGGGGAATATGTAATAAGTATCGATTCATCAGCTTTTCAATGGCACTCTTGATGTGAAGTGCTGAATGATAAAAGAACATAATGCTGGTCGACTGTCTTTCATTAAAAATCTTTTTGCAGAAACCTCTTCGTAGGCGGCCATTGCGGGAAAGAGAGAGGGAATTAAATCTTCCACAATCTCTTCTGCCTGTACCCCTACTATGCATCTCTGCGGAAGCACAAACGTACTGTATAAACCTTTATTGAGGTCTTCACGGTAAAATATACAGTATCTAGAAATAACGCAAAGAGTACATGTAAAAGAGAATTCAATTATACACAGGCGGCACACTTTATTCGAGTGCGGCTCATTCCGCAAGCCGGGAAATGTCCCGGCTTGCGAGCCGCACTCCCTCAGCGTGCCGCGCATCACCGATGCACGGTCACGCATCATCGGGTGCCTGTGCCGCCTGTACGCGTGCCCAGGGCTCCCAGAGGGAGCCCTGGTGTCGCGTGGATCTACTTACGGCGGCGGGACGTTCCGGGGGACCCGCCGGACCCGGTAAGGAGAGGGGGAAGCCCGGATCGGCGGGCCTCTCCTCCGAGGCTTCGGCGCACGCCCGGCACCCTCCGGCGCGCGCCAGGTTACTGCTGCGGCCGAGATCGGGCAAATGCTCGAATAAACTCGGCCGCAGCAGTAGCAACAATATTTTCCCCTTGAATGTTTTTAGCGTTATTATTATTATTTAACCGATTACAAATACAAATGAAGTAAGTTACAGCAAGCTATAAAAACAAACCCATTTACAAATTAAAACTGGGAAGTGGGATAGATGTTAAGATATTACGAATAATGTCATCTCTTCATACATTTGTGCAAAATGGTGCGTGTTTTACTAAGAAATGATGAAGGAATCAATTTCCCACCAGCCCTCTCCACATTGTCAATATACCTTGTTATTGAAAAAGGCAATAACAATTTCCAGCTCATCAATAGCAAATGCAAAATCTATTCAACGTCTTGTGAAGCCGCCTGCCCTACATTAGAAGGGACCTGCTCCATTCAAAGAAACTGAACTAAAATCTTCTCCAAGATGGAAAAGCACATTGGCATATTGAATAAGAGCTCTAGATTATAGTTATAATGCATGGCAATCTTGTACACTGGTCACTAAAGGCACAAAAGCTCCATTGGAATAACCTGGAAAAATACAAGTTAAGCTTGGGGGCGAGATAGAGTCTTCATCTTAATCACTGAAACATTTATTAGCAAACACATGGTCAGAGAGTTCTATATACATAAATATCAAGAGTATCTCTTGGCATGAAATATAGGTCATAAAGGCCATATTTATTAAGCGGTGCTATAACAGAAAACACTTTCTGGCGGTGGAAGATACCCAAAGGCCCATCCTTTTAAATGGCTCAGAAGCCATTCTGGCACTGGAAAGAAAGAAGGAAGAAAACAAGTACACCAAGTTTGATTACAAATAAATATTTTAAACAATTGACAAAGCAGAATATTCTCATATATCAGTATGAAAATTGATAGTGTAGTTGCAAATGAAAAGGTTTATATGAGTATTTTTGAGATTGCCACTCACCTTGCCAACAGAAACTGGAACTGGAACTCAATCTCCCTTTTGGGGTTCAATTGGTAATTAATATGAAGCTAAATGTAGACCCCTGAGCTAAAATTAAAATATGAGAATTAATGGTTAATTTTTATTTCTCTCAGTGATAAGGCTGATTAAATTCAATCCTTTCATTTGTTGTTATAGTTGAAGTGTAATACAGTAAGTTAAATTGCATTAGTATCTATCCTTTTAAAGACACCTGTCTCAGATTGATAGGGAAATATAATGTACATAAATCAGCAAAAACTTTATTTCCAGAATGTCCTTTGTAAAAATATATTTTTCTGATCATACCCTCAATAAAATATTCACTTGTCGTTCATAGTTAACCCTTTGATGGCCAGAGGGGCTCCAGAACCAGACTGCAACTGCCCCTCCGGCACTCATATAATGTGACCACTTCCTTGGAGTGATCACTGATGACGGAACAGGAGAGGATTTCTTCTCTTCGGTTCCACTTCCTGATAAATCAAATTCTGCGCTCCAGTGGAGCAATCTCCCATAGAAAATGAGCAGGTTAATTATAGCAAGTACATCATGGGGCCTTTGGAGTGCCAGACCCCATGATATAGTAACTATATCTACAGAGCATTGCAGGAGGCATGTGCAGAGGTATAACCAGAGAAATGTATGTGAGGAAAGTAACATTTGGCCTATCCCTTTGTGAGGGCTGACTCACTTCCCAGTCCCTATTTGCAGGGCCGGGAGGCTAGTCCTTATATCAACCTCTAACCCCAATGTCAAAAGATTAACCTGTAAGCAGGAGGCTTTTTCTATCGGTCTGGGTCTGGGTTGGTGTCCGTTAGGGGCACACACTGGTGACTTCCAGGGTCCGCTGTGCCCTTGAATAGAGGGTCTGGTTCCCTGGGACCTCTTCTGGTAACACAGTCCATCAAGAGAGGCCTATGCAGTTTGGGCAGCAAACATTTAAACCTGCTTGATGAGCCAGGTGGATATGGCTAATTAATTCTAGCAGTACAAAGGAAAAAATATTTGCACAGGTGAGTGACACCCACAAGTGCAAGAAGGGTGCACTGGTAATTGCACTGACTATTGCAAGTCTGTAGATAACCAACAAGGGGAGTGTCAATGGAGGAGGTGTACTCCAGTATGCAGAGTAGACAGGTGAACAACCTACAGACAGAGCAGTAGATGATAATTATCCTAAAAGCCTAAATAAATTGAACAATGTGACAATAATTATTGTACCAAAAATGTATAATGAATAACCACTGATACTTGATGCAATCCCATGTACAGCTCAGCAAAGTGTGTCTTTCATGTATATTAGATAAAACTGTTGTACATGTCCAATGTTAGAAAAGTCCAATATTGATAATGAATGTTTGAATGATCCTCAGTAGATGGTGAAATAAAGGATCATTGTAGATGTAAACTACTGCAAGCCCACACAAGAGGATACCACTCCTCTTAATTACCTCAAGGGAAAGAGAAAATAATTTGAGTGGAGGCGCAGTATCAAATGGATACAACTTTATATTCACCTTTGATGACCAAAATCAATCATTATTAAACATTTATGCATTGATATTGCACGGACATTGGGTTAAAACACAAATTAAAAATACAATGATAAGAATGATAAAAATATCAATTCAATTTGGACTGGTGAAAGTGTGTAGTAATAAAAAGATATTGCCTGTGAATGAGGATGTTGCATTAGTTGCTGTTGGCTTCTAGCTCCTGCACAATCCCTCTGGGTTAACACCGGCAGTTTCTGCTTCTCAGCTGGATTGGGCGCATATAGTCTAGGGATTCACTACAGTACCTCCGTGAGTTGGCAGGGGCTGTGGGTCTCCTTGGTATGCGCCATCAGATGAAAGAGTCCTCCGTGTCTGTAAGTTACCCCCTCCGGTTTGCCTTCAGTGTCACTGGATTACGGCATGGAACGGGTAGGTAGCAGGCTAGTCAGCCTGATCGGCAGCAGGTAACAGGCTGTTCCTCTCACGGCTTCCTCTGTGCACTACACTCAGTGCTGGCTCCTCCTACGCGTTTCACCACAAGTTGTGGCTTCGTCAGGGATGTAGTAGCAGTAGTCAATTATTTAGCTCCCTGCTGGACTCATCAGCTACATACTGGCTCTATGTGTACTGCCTTCTAAAACCAAGGACAGGCCCTGCCACAGACACCATAATGGTTAGGCTGATGAAGCTGGTGGTCTGTCTGATCACCCTAGCTTCTTTGAGAATGTCTGCTTGTACATTTCTTAACTGTATTAATTTATTTAAACTATTATAACTGTTTAGCTAAAAGTTTGATATCTCTGTCAATTCTATTTCTATTATTTTTAGAGCCAGGAACCAATCCAGTATGTTCCAAGATAGTTTCCATACAGTACTTAGAACTAATGGGGCACTGGACAAAAATACTGTCCATTAATAAACATATAGAGCTCAATCCCGTTATAACGCGATCCTTTACAACGCGAATCCGCTTATAACGCGATGCAAGCGTGGCTCAAAATTTTCGTATTTATTAATACTTTACAACACGATTATTGGCATCTTAAATACTTTATTGTACAATGCATACAATTGTACATTCTTTCTAGGGCGATCCGTTTATAACGCGATGTGATTCTTTGGACACCAAGCACAGCGTTATAAGGGGGTTGAGCGGTAGGTACTGTATTAAACTGTCCTATATCAATGTGGAACATACGATATCAGTCAGATTATTATTAAAGTAAGCAAATACATCAACATTTGTTTCATATCTATACTGTGGATATTTCAAGAACATTAGGTGTTATTGTAATATTGGTGTAAGAATACAAATATTTTTGTAATTGCAACATAGAGTATTAAAAATATCAATTGTTTCCCCCCCCTGTGTTTATTTGCCCTTCAGTTAATTAAAAGCATTTACAGTATGTTCTGTGCAAGTGTGTTTGAAAGCCCTGTACTGTATGTGGCAAGCCAAAACGTATTGTAGTAAATATACATTGTTTGCTGTTAATACAGTAATTGCAACATACAGTACAATGAGCACATGGGAAATTATTTATCTTGTAGTGACTGTTTTGAGATGTTCATTGTCCAGAAACAGTTTTACTCACACAACACTCACAGCTTTCAAAACCTTGGGATACGCTTTTGAGACAAAAAGGAACATGTTTGAAGTTTTTCGTTTGATGTTCTGCCAAAGCAGTTTCAACTATTGCTAACTATTATACGTTATGATTGTAATTTTATTATAGACTTATGTAGATGTAAAAAGTCATGTGGAAGCATTATTGACTGATTTCCTGAAGTCATAACTACGCATAAGTTTTCAGGTGATATTTTCCATTATACTAGCAATAGAGATAATACACTATAACATTAGAGGCTACTATTTTTTGTTGAAAAAGCTCCTATTTAAATTTTTTATGAAGGCTTTATGGAATACATCTTAGCAGTGGTTTAATGAATAGCAAAAACATGACGTCCATTGACAAGTTGTTTACATGCATCTCTAAATCTTTAACAAAAATTACTTTAAACCATTGTCTATTTGTTATTTTAGAAAACAAAATTGAAAAAAATACTGTAGATAAAATTGCCTTTTGTTTTATTATTTTTTATTTAAATGACAGGAGTGTTTTTCATGCCACTAAACTTCTGATTTAATTCTTCCGGCAACATTGTGCCGGTGTCACCTTGGTACTTGGGATGTGTAATTAATGTAATTTGGGGTTGGCACTTAACAGAGAGAAACTAACACCGGAATTCACAAGGCTCTGAAGAGAGGTTGTGTACAGTATTGGAGCTTGATCCGAAGTTAACTGACATTGAATTGAATGGCAGTTAGCGCATAAGAGCTCTGATAACCCTTTGTTGGAGACTTGTTAATACTGCCATTATGTTTATGGGCCATATTCAGTAAAGTCTGAAGGTGATAATCTCCGCATATTTGTGGCGCCATCTGTGCCTTCAGTATCTTAATATATAAAATTGAAATTTGTGGGGTTGATAGTAGATGTGGTGAATCTGATTGGTCCGTGGGTCTGCCCGCCCCCCCCCCCCCGCGACTCTCATTGGCCAAGAGGTAAGTTCCACTATGACACACACATAGACACACAGACATTGTTCCCTGTGTCCGCCCGCCCATAGTCAGCCTCCCACATGACTCTCATTGGCCAAAAGGTACAGTGACATCACTGACACACACCTACTTGACTGTCACACTCTGACACTGACACACCATACCCCCAGAGAACCCCTGGGGAGTCCAAAGTAAGTTTCATCCATCTCACACTGTCATCCCTGTCTACACACACACTGACTGTCACCCCTGTGTACACACACACTCACAACTGAGACCATGCTTCACACACACACTCACTTCACACCCCCATGTACACACACACACTCAACCCTCAGACCTGAGACCATGCTCAACCCTGTGTACACACACACTCACACCTGAGACCAGGCTTCTTCACATAATAAAAACGGCTTCTTCAAAAACAGCGTTCTCCCTTCACTTTAAAAAATGCACCTCCGTTCTCTTCAGCTCCGCACACACGCCCGCACGGACCACACACACGTCTGCCCGACACTCCCTGTAGCCGCGCAGCTTTCCCTGTAGCCGCGGCCGCCATAGCCTGCACCCGCCCGACACTCCCTGTCCTCTTCAGCTCTGCACACACGCCCGCCCGGACCACACACACGCCTGCCCGACATTCCCTCTAGCCGCACAGCTTTCCCTGTAGCCGCGGCCGCCATAGCCTGCACCCGCACGACACTCCCTGTAGCCGCGACCGCAAAATGCGGCACACACGGCCGCCCGACACTCCCTGTAGCCGCGACCGCCATAGGCTGCAGTAGGCCGCCATAGCCTGCACACGTCCGCCCGACACTCCCTAATCGCATTCACAATCACAAAATGTCTGCATTCAACTGCCTTCCCGCCCTACGCACTCTTAATTGCCATAACAAACTGGCCACCTGTCTAGTCACGTTCACCTACGCAGTGTTAATTTACATTATAAATGGCCGCCAACCTATGCCTTACATTCACAGAATAAAATGGCCGCCAGATGTCCCGATTTGCCAATTACTAATTTGCCCCTTAGTAACATAATTTTACTCTTTAGCTCACTGCATTTAACCCTTCCCGCTCACTATTCATTGCCTTTACGTTAACAAGATTTCCCGGTTTGGCAATAACTAATTTGCAGCCTTTCATTTTAATCTCATTGCCTTAATTAGTGCCGGTTTGCCAATTACATCATTTTCCTCTCATTGCCTTAATAATTTTTTACCTCTCATTGCCTTCATTATTTCCCGTTTGCCAAAGATGTCCCGGTTTGGCAATTACTCATTTGCATTTCATTTACCTCTCATTGCCTTAATTAGTGCCGGTTTGCCAATTACATCATTTTCCTCTCATTGCCTTAATAATTTTTTACCTTTCATTGCCTTCATTATTCCCCGTTTGACAATTATACATTTTTTTAACTCTAATTCAACATTCACGATCCTCTGTAAAGTTAAACATGTTTGTTTTAAATTTAGTCACCAACATTACCGTCATTACATACTTCACAAAACATACACACATTACACACTTCACCTACACAATCTTCATTCACCCCTTCACGTTCACACTATTTCATAACAAACACTATACATTTCTACCTTCATTCACCCAAGCTCTGCACACACATCACATTTCTACATTCACCTCATTCACGCATCATCAGCATACATTACCATCACCATGCCGCTCCCTCACCATCTCCGTCTGCGCTCCGCACGGCCATTTGTCTCTGCACTCCACCTACTCGGAAGAATATCATTCTTCAGCCCCTTTGCCTCATGCACAACACACATATCACGCCGCCGCACTAATTCTTTCCGACAATATAAATAAATAAAATATTACAAATAAATACCTATTAATTAACACTGTTTCTACTGTGCACTGTTAACATATACAATTTTTACATAACCACCCCTAATCTTTCAACACCCCACCTAATATTTTTTACATACACAACACCCACCACCTATTTCACACAACCCCCCATAATCACCATCATCATGTTTTTTTTACATTAACACCCCATCCTATTTTTACCACAAAAAAACCCTCTTCTCTTTTTCAACACACCCTTCCTCTTCCCCCCCCCCCAAAACTTCCTCTTTCCACCACCACATTCTTCCTCTTTACCCCACCACCCGTCCTCAATACCCCACCCCCAACCTTCCTCTTGACCCCCCCACCCCGCCCTTCCTTCCCCCCCCCACTTCACCCTTCCTCTTCCCCCCCACCCTACCCTTCCTCTTTCCCCCTCAACCTTCCTCTTCCCTCCCAACCCCAAACTTCCTCTTCCCCCCCCCCACCCCACCCTTCCTCTTCCCCCCCCCAACCTTCCTCTTTCACCCCACCTTCCTCTTTCACCCCCCCATCCTTCCTCTTTCACCCCCCACCCTTCCTCTCTCACCCAACCTTCCTCTTTCACCCCCATCCTTCCTCTTTCACCCCCCCCACCTTTCCTCTTCCCCCCCACCCTTCGTCTTTCCCCCCCACCCTTCCTCTTTCCCCCCACCCACAGCTTTCCTCTTTCCCCCCCAACCTTTCCTCTTTCCACCCCCCCACCCTTCCTCTCCCCCCCACCATTCCTCTTCCCCCCACCCTTCCTCTTACCCCCCACCCTTCCTCTTCCCCCCCACCCTTCCTCTTCCCCCCCACCATTCCACTTCCCCTCCACCCTTCCTCTTTCCCCCCCACCCTTCCTCTTCCCCCCCACCCTTCCTCTCCCCCCCAACCTTCCTCTTTCAACCACCCCCAGCCTTCCTCTTTCCCCCCCACCACCCTTCCTCTTCCCCCCCACCCTTCATCTTTCACCCCCCATCCTTCCTTTTTCACACCCCCCACCCTTCCTCTTTCATCCCCCCCCCACCCTTCCTCTTTCACCCACCTCCACCCTTCCTCTTTCACCCCCCCACACCACCACCCATCCTCTTTTTCACACACCACACCCCCTAATATTTTTCCTTCACTCACCACTCTTCCACTACACTTTTCCATTACTTTTTAACATCCCTTACACCACTCTTAACAACCCCCCTTACCACACTGTACACCCCAAATATATTATATTTTCCCTTCACTCACCACTCTTCCACTACACTTTTCCATTACTTTTTAATGTCCCTTACACCACTCTTTACAAACCCCCCTTACCACACTGTACACCCCAAATATATATTTTCAACAAACATACCTCATTAATTTAACACACTTTCACTTACACACAACGCCAATACTTTTACATTACACTTGCATTTCCTATCACCATCAACAAATCACAAGTACAATCCATTACACAATGACAATAAATCAACTTCACTGGTATAAACTTACAATAAACATGTTTCTCCCATGGACTGTTACATATCTTTCCTACAAATGGATGTACAACATTTTTTGTTTGATAAACAAGACTTACAATAAAATTTTTCATCAATAATACTATATTACTCTACTTTTTATGTTCAACATACTGTATGTGCTACATATGTTGTACTTTCATTACATTTTACTCATATGCTTTTTCTTTTAAACAACATTTATTTATTTTATCTATTTACTGTACATTCCGGGCAACGCCGGGTCTATCAGCTAGTGTTCAATAAAGGTGACAAAGAATTTGGATCTGCTATTTATATCAATTAAGAAATCTTTGCTTAGAATATTTACCATATACATTAGGTGACTGATTTTTCCTTTCCCATGCTGTTAAATAAAGTCTGAAGGGCTTCGACAATGTGATTATAGAGTAGTCTATAATGTCTGTAAGCACATTGCTGTTACTGTATATTGTAAATGTCCCCCTTTTGTCAAATCCTATAATCAAATGAGTGGTCTTTTCGATCTTGATGTCTTCTATTATTCTCTTAATAATATTTAACGAAATGTATTGAATTAGATGAGTTCTTGAATTTTTTTACAGCAACTGTGAAAATGTTTGCAGAAAGGAAGAGCTGCTACATCATTTAATTTAATGCAGTCTCCTGTTTCAAATTTATATTATGGTGATTTAAGTTTTGTAAAATGTTTAACCATTTGCAAATCCTGTAAGCACGGACCATGAAATCCCCATCATTCTGATTTGCTAGAAAACATTATACACATTTGTTTCTTTCTTTTACTTAAGCACCAAAGCAGGAAGAATAAGTTAAAAACATACATTCACCGAGTACTTATTTTTTTTACTTTTACTCAAACATGATATTTTCCTAAAGTACTGTTTAAGTGAACAGCAATTGCTTTTAGCTAGAATTATATAAAGAGGTAAATCAGGGTCGGAATACAGGAGTAAAATTAGTAAGATCTAATTGACCGAACATGAGAGGTTTTGATTGTGGATGGAATTCATTTTCCATTATCCACTATTTATATTTGAGGTCTACTTCAAAACTAAACTCAGGCTGGTGCTTAGAATACAGGACATCATCTGAGAACAATTTTCCTGACTACAACCTACTGTAGTATGAGCTCCTTTGTGCTTTTCTCCAAAGTCTCTTTCAGGCATTGTTGCCTTATTCTTGGAATATAGCACATGATACTAGTACTACACATATTTTCAAAAACTGTTCCACACTTGTTCTTTGCATTCTGAGGCAATCACCTTCCATGTTTTAGTCCGATTTAAGAGTTGCTTATACAATTGTCATAGCTCTTATCTTCTGTATAATGGATCAGAAATGCTCAAATGTCCCATGTTTTTAATTTGACCTTCAACTAATATAAAATGACACTAACAATATGTGATATACTGTACAAAATGTGAAAAGTGTACATCTGATAGAAGCTTTTTGGCATTGCTACAGTTCTGCTAGCTATTGCTCAGGAGGGGAATTTACAAGTCAAAATTATTTGAAAGCACAACAGACATTCAAAAAAATTGCACCAAACAATTATTTTCAAGCAATTAGATTGTAAGCTCCTCGGAGCAGGGACTCCTCTTCCGAAATGTTACATTTATGACTGAAGCACTTATTCCCATGATTTGTTATTTGTAATATTTGTTATTTATATGATTGTCATGTGTATTACTGCTGTGAAGCGCTATGTACATTAATGGCACTCTATATATAAAAAGATATGTGGCTGTGTAGCACACCAAAATAATGCAAATAGATGCAAACAAATGCGATACTTGCGCACAATGCCGAAGCTCCTGGTTCAGGGATGGCCTATCTGCAGCAATCCAGGTAATCTGCAAAAATAGAGATGATCCAGGGCTCCACGGATTTTTAGCAAAATAATTTATTCATTACACAACGTTTCGGCCTCACTTAGGCCTTTGTCAAGTGACTGGTAACCAGTACCAGTCACTTGACAAAGGCCTAAGTGAGGCCGAAATGTTGTGTATTATGAATACATTATTTTGCTAAATATCCGTGGAGCCCTGGATCATCTCTATTTTTGCTCTATATATAAAGACATGCATACTGTACATACAGAGTTTCTTTTGCGCTCTCGAGGGCAAAAGGTAAAGTACAATTTATCTGTGATACAAACAACATTACTGAGCTGGTTTTTCTCATCCATTGTTGATGCTCACTGAAGGTCTCATTTGAAATAAATGATTGAGGAAGAGAGCAAGCTCCAAGGGGATATCCATCTGGGTTATGCAGGGTCCAGTGGATATGGCTCTATGGCAGGAGAAGTGTATCTGTGCTGTGAGACCTCGAATAAAAGGCAAGTTGCATTGTTGCTGGTACTGCACCGACACACTTTATTCGAGCAAATACCCAGTATGTACCTGGCAGATACCTGGAATGCACCGCTCCTCACCTCTGACAAGCCCCGTTGCGTTTGCCTTCCCAGCCTGGGTTCATGCCTGGCTGACGGGCGGCTGATCTGTTAAATGATAATGATTAGGATTTAATAGGCTGCAATGCTTCGCGTGTCTACCAGATGGCATAAATTCATGAATTGTAATGCAGTATATATATATATACTGTGCAGTATTGCAGCCAGCGGGAATAAAATGCTTCAATCCCTGCCTGGAAAATAACGCAATATACTCGGGCAGAAAACAGTCACAAACCTCAATACACCCGGGTATACCCGAATTCGTGGGACTAGCCGAGCTCGAATAAAGTGTGTCGCCAGTGTACTCCAGAGTACTTCTTGCTATAAGGAAAGTTCTTGTAGGGAAGAACCTCTGGCAGATCCCTGCAAGATGGAGGCGCTGCACCAACCTGAGGAAAAGATTCCTGCACCCCAAGCTCTCCCTACTACATCTGCGGAGACTCAGCCTCCTGGGAACAAACAGGTTAGCATCACAAACACCAGGTACCTACAAATCTCCCCTAGGGGGTTTAGGGGTGTTACACATGGATTCAACAAATATTTTACATTTTAGAAAGGCAGATTTTAATTAATTGAGGAATAATCTACAAGGAATACATTGTGATAATGTTTTTGCAAGGAACAATGTAGTAGATAAATGGGCATTCTTTAAAACATTGGGGCCTATTCTAGTAGCTTCAATGAATTTGCTGCTACAGATGCAGCCACCAGTATAAGAACTCTTACCTGGGAAATGTTGGGAGATTCTGGGGCAGTCTCACAGTAAATGCCTCAACATTTCTGTGAGATTCTTAATGGCCAATCGGATTAACACAGCAGGGGTCCCTGAATGGGACTGCAGGAACCCCTGCTGTGTTAATCCAATGGGTCATTAAGAATCTCACAGAAATGTTGAGGCAATGTTGCGGCATTTACTGTGAGACTGCCCCAGACTTTCCCAGGCAAGAGTTCTAAAACTCGTGGCTGCATCTGCACCTCAAAAAGTTTGGCATGTTCCCGCAGAACACTATGGGGGTCATGCAGAAAGCGGCGGAAAGGCACTTCTCGCCAGTTTCCCACCAAAAATGCCTACCCCTATTCAGTAAGGGGCGAGAAAGTGGCGAGAATAAAAAAAAACGCCAGTTTTTATGGCGGGTTTTTTTTCCCGCCATTGGCGAGGCGAGAAGACACTTCTCGCCTAAAATAGACATGTTTTCAACCACGCTATATTCTAGTAGTGGCGAGTAGCTTTGCGCCGCTATTCGCCACTCTGGAATGGCGTTTTTATGCCGAATCAGCTGCGCCAAAAAAGTTGGCAAGTTGATGGTGAGAAGCTGCTGATGAGCGGCGGATCGGCACTTAGAAAAAATTCAGGCCTTTTTCCTGGCTGGGATTGATGCCGGGGGTCTCCTGAGCTGATACCATTAATACCAGCACCGGAGCCCCCCGGCATGCATCAGAGGCAGGAAAAATGCATTTAAAGGCCACTTGATTACCTTAGCGGCTTACCGCTAAGGCAATGAAGGGGATTAGCCACCGTGCCAGGTTATTGTGGCTAGCGGGGGTTGGTGAAGGGGGTATTTGGCCCTTGTTGCTTGTTTAGGGCTTGCAGGGGGTTGCGGGTGCACTTAACCCCTTCACGATCATAGCGGTTAATACCGCTACGGTCATGAAGGGGTTAAGCCCTCCCGCTACCCACCCACAAGCCCTAAACAACCACCGTTGGGTCTAATACCCCCTTCACCCACCCCCGCTACCCACAATAAAAAAAAACACACACAACAGCCCCACACTAAATAAATAAAGATATCTAAATAAATAAATAAATATATCTAAATAAATAAATAAAGATATCTAAATAAATAAATAAATATATCTAAATAAATAAATAAAGATATCTAAATAAATAAATAAATATATCTAAATAAATAAATAAAGATATCTAAATAAATATATATATATATATATATATATATATATATATATATTACCCCAACAAACCCTATACCCCCCTAACATACACATATATGCACATCAATGATACTATAGGCCGGCGGGGGCCTGCAGTACCAATTATGTGCCACCCCCAAAATGAATGTCAAAACACATACATACTGATAAATAAATACCCCCCCCCCTTAACACATACAGTATAGTAAAGGGCACAATGACTATTATCCACAAATGGATAATAGTGAATGCGCCCATTTAAAATACATAAATGACAATAAATACATTAAATACATATAGCACTCATCCATGTCCGGCTGCCACGAGGCCATCCTCATCTTCATCCTGTTCATGTCCCCTCCAATGCTGCAAAACAGCCACAAGTATAAAAACATCCAATGTAATGTCCCCTAACCCCTTAATCACCACAGCGGTTATTAACGCTACAGTCATTAAGGGGTTAACCCACCCTCACCCACCACTCGGGAGGCCTACATACCCTCCCACACTAACCCCCCAACCCGTGAGGCCTAACCACCCTCACCCACTACCCACAAGTGAGGCCTACCCACATACCCTTGGTGCCAATACCCCCTCCCCCCACCCCCAGTACCCACAATAAAAACAATACACAACCCCACATCAAACATCATTCTATTTATTAAATACATTACCCACCCCTTGTGCCCCCCCCATAAATACATGATTTATCCTTTTACATACAGGGTTCATACCCCAGCCCCATGCGAGTCGTCGGCGGGCTGGCGGGTCACCTGACAGACCTACAGGGTACCAGCAACTTGTTTCACACAGGTTCTGGAGGCCTGTTGGTGGGTCCCGCCAAGCACCATGGCCCCCAGGTGGTCTCCTTGGGTCACCGTGGGCCGCAATTGGGTCCCCACGGTAGGCCCGCGGATGTTTGGGAGCCCCGGGTCAGACCCACAGGTGTCTGCGAGGCCTCGGGTGGTTCTCACGGGGTCTGGGGAACTCATGAGTGCTCACTACGGGTCCGCGGTGCCCCCACAGATGTGGGACCACCGGTTCATCCCCGCACCTACGGGTCCATGGTGCCCCCACGGATGTGGGACCACCGGTTCTTCCCCGCAGACTACGGGTCCGCGGTGCCCCCACAGATGTGGGACCACCGCTTTATGTAGCAATGTGATTGGTGAAGAAACTGGCGCTAATTAAGTGCTAGTGATCACTTAAAATACAGTGAATAAATGTAACACATATATAGTGATATAAATAGAATCGTGACTCAAAATAGTGTAATAGTGAAAAATATAATAAACGTTGTAACCCCCTGCTCAAACCTTCTGGAAGGGACTGTCTTGGCTGGTCCCAGAAGATCAAACGATATTTTCTCAACCCAGGTGGAGCATGTAGGAGAAAACACAACAGACAAAAAACACACTAAGTGCAGATAATATGGTTCAGGTGTGAGATAATAATGATGCTTGGCCTCTGTGTGCTTGTCACTCACAGGATGTAGGTAGAATAAGTACAGTGGCGTGATCAGTGGATTCTGGTGGGTCCCTCTAACCATACACGGGAAGCAGCTGGGACTGAGATATCAGTAGCAGGTGTACATGTAAAGATAAAGACAGACCTCCATGGTGCAGATCAATGGTATACAAATAAACTTTATGAAATAGTATAAAATGTGCACTCACAATGTATAAAATCAAAATCAGCGTTTTTTCACTATAAAAGTGATAGGAAGGTAAGGGTGGTTGCCACAGCTCACCGCACCGCAGATATCCTGGACAGTTCACCTCCGCAGGCTCCCTGTGCTTCTCTCACAGCACCATGACAGTATGCCAATCTCCTGCTGCAGTGTCTCCGGTGTGTCGCGTCACTTCCGGTGGGCACGATCAGCTCCGTCGCGTCACTTCCGGTTCGGCGGTTTGATTGACAGTTCACGGGCACCAATCCTCTTACCTCCTGGGCTGGTCCACTCTACGTGTTTCGCCAATAGAATGGCTGGCTTCGTCAGGAGTATGGACCCTCCCCTTCTAGTGTTAACTTATATACCTTGTTCAATTACTGGTTTTATTAACCCCTGCAGTGCTGGTCTGGGGTCTATGAGCATGATTGGATGTGTTCACAAATTCATTATAAAAAACAGGGTTAAGGTTGGGAGATATAAAGTACTTGTCCAATCAGTCTTGTTTATTTAATTTATTTAATTTAATTAGTTAGGCTATTTGAAGTATGGGGAGAAAAAAGATAGGAGGTATACAAAAAATGGCAGCAATGTGAAGACTAAAAAATAAAAAATATAAATCGATAAATATACTTAATCAAAAATATGAGATTACTTTAAAAATATATAAAATATACATAGTAGTATTTTAATAAAGTTCAGTAATTTATTTAGTAATGAGGATGTGAATACATCCCTAAGACAATGCTCTAGCACACTAAACCCTCAACATAGCTGTAGCTCTTTTCAAAGGGACATTGTAGTAGCAGCATAGAGGTTATAACACTTCTACTTCTTACATCAATTTATACAATAATCTCAAAAAAGACTTAAATCCTTGCTAAACAGGACCTCATAAACAGACTCCTAAATGACCTTGAGAATGGATATAAAAATATTCTTATATATAACAATGTATAAGCATATAAACGACGCATATGGAAACGGAGGTTTCTTGTTAACCTATGGTAGGAGGGGATGAATGGAAAGGAGAGAATTCCATATTAGAACACATATGACAATACACAATGATAACAATATTGAATTCATGTGAGATAATAACAGTATAAGAAAAGAGAGGGGTCTTAAAATAGATAAAAATAAATATAAAAAACATATAAAACCAATAAAATTTGTGCAAGGAATTTTATTTCAGAAAGGGGGCTACGTCTATTTCCATATTTAGTCCTCTGGGATGGAGGGATTTTAGTTTGTGAATCCAAAAGGACTCCCTTTTGATGAGCTCTAAATTCCTATCTCCTCCACGCCAGTGTTGCTTGACCAATTCTATGGGCATGTACGTTAATCCTTTGTGGTCCCCCTGATGTTTTTCTAAGAAGTGATTCGGAACACTATGAGTGACTAGTTGCCTGTTAATGCTGCTAAGGTGTTCTAGTATGCTGGTTCTAACTGGCCTTTCTGTTTTACCCACGTACTGTAACTTGCACGGGCACTCCAGGACATAGATTACATGATCTGTCCTGCATGTCAAACATGATTCTATCTGGAAAACTTCTTTCGTCACATTTGAACAGAACTCAGTTTTTTTTATCTGATTTGAATTCACATGCCCTGCACTTGTTGCAGCCGAAAAAACCTTTTCCCGTTTGGAGCCAGCTATCAGAATTCGTGTCACTCTTTTTCAATGCACTTGGGGCCAATCTGTTTTTGAGGTTGTTTGCTTTTCTGAAGATAACATTCGGCTTCTCAGGAATGGCCTCACCCAAAATCGGGTCATTCCTGAGAATGTCCCAGTGTTTATGAATAATGTTCCTTATAGCCTTAGCTTCCCCACTATAGTTTGTGAGGAAAGCAAAGTCAAATTTCTCATTTCTCCCTTTCTTCTTATCCTTTGTTCTAAGTAAATCCTCACGATTAATACCCTCTACTCTCCTTATATCATTGTCCAGCTTCTCTTCCCTATATTCTTTCTCTATAAATCTATTTTTGAGATACTCTGCCTGTTCACGATACGTGGTATTGTCACTACAGTTCCTTTTTAGCCTAGTAAACTGTCCAGGAGGTACACCATCCATCCACCTGGGCAGGTGACAACTTGATCTTAATATATAGTTGTTTTTGTCAGTTTCTTTAAAATAGGTTTTGTTTTAATACTATTCTCTTCAATAAAGATAACCAGGTCTAAAAAGTTGACACTTGTTTGGCTGGAACTGCTCGTGAATTTCAGATTGTTCTCATTCACATCTAAAGATGCTAGAAAGTTCTCCAAAGATTCCTGCCCCCCCCCCTCCATATCATGAACACATCATCGATGAAACGGCGCCAGAGGACAAGATTCTCCCCCAGAATGCCACCGGGCCAGATCTTATCATCCTCCCAAACTGCCATAAATAGGTTAGCATAACATTTTTGGAGATAATACTCTTCTCCGTACCAAAAGAAATTATGATTTAAAATAAATCTAATGCTGTCTATAATAAAACCAATCTGAATCTCAGTTAGGTCCTTGTCCCTAGATAGTACCTGTTTAATCGCTCTACACCCTTTTTCATGTTCTATTACTGTGTAGAGCGATGTAACATCGCAGGTAGACATGATAAAGTGTTCTTCCCATCTTACTTTATTTACAGTGTTAATCACGTCTGTTGTGTCCTTCAAGTATGCCCTCTGCTGCACCACATATTTCTGAAGGAATGTATCTATGTACAGTGACAGATTAGCGGTCAGCGAGTCAATCCCCGAGACTATCGGTCTGCCTGGGGGATTGACTACACTTTTGTGAACCTTAGGTAGATGGTAAAAAATAGGTAGTTTAGATCTGTCACTGTACATAAACTGGTACTTATTCTCGTTTAATACATTTAATTCCCTTCCCTCATCTAAGAAGTTTTTCAACTCCTCCGTAAATTTCTTTATTGGATTGGATTTTAATTTGGCATACGTATTTGTGTCTCCTAAAAGTCTGAGGCACTCCCTATCATATGCCTCTCTATCTAGTAGCACTATTCCCCCTCCTTTATCAGCAGGTTTTATGACCAAGGTCTCATTTTCAGTTAGGTCTTTATGGGCAGTTTTTTCATCTTTCGAAAGATTATTGCGCATTTTCCCTTGCTTTGCAGCTAAATCTTCGAAATCTTTATTAATCATTTTAAAAAAGACCTCTAAGTGGTCACCTTTAGCATAGTGGGGATAGAAGGTTGATCTCGGTTTCAAATTCGTATGAATAATACGTCTTTCTTCTAAAACCACTGGCGGAATAGTTTGTTCAGGCTTACTTACTGCCTCTCTACCAAGGAAGTACCTTTTCACAGTCATTTTACGGAGGAATTTATTTGCATCTATGAATAGGTCGAATGAACTATGACCTTTCATAGGTGCAAAGCTCAAACCCTTTGATAACACAGTGTGCTGAGCTTTATTAAGTGTTACTGAACTTAGATTAAAAATGTTTGTCTCCCTCACTTGTTGCTTCTTTTGTATCCTCTTTCTTCTCCCTCTCTTTCCTCTGAATCTCGACTTCTTTTTGAGTCTTTCCTTGTTTTTGGACAGGGTTGCGTCCCCTTGTCCCACAAAGTGGAAGGTCCCTCCCCTAAAAAATCTTTCTCCCTGTGGTGGTTTTTGGGGCTTAAGTCCCTCTCTTTATCTCTTCTATCAAAAGAGTTTATTCTTCTCTCTGTATCCACTGGGGATTTATTTGCTTTAGATGCTCTTTCTTTTTCTCTTTTATCTCTTTTTTCTTTATTTATAGGGGTATAATTGGACCTTCCTCTTTCTTGAGATTCATGCCTAGATCTGGACTGGTCTCTATAAGACTTCGTAGTCGTTTTCTCCCCTTCTGTCTTAGTTTTTTCTCCTGTGTATTTAGTTCTCTCTTTACTTTCACCACGCACAGGAACCCATAAAATAAAAAAACATAAAATAATAAACATTAAAATCAAATCCAAAACAATCCACGGGTCTTCTATTTGTAATCCATCTTCATCTGTATTCTTCTTTCTTCTATCTGCGGTTCTCTTCCGGGGTCTTCATGTCTTCTACGGCCACGCCCTGGCCTTCTTCTTCTGTAGGAGGTCCTTCCTCCTCAGCGTCTGCCTTCAAAATGAGACGACATAGGCTTTTAAAGGCCTATGATGTCACATTTTCGTCATGGTTCCCACGGCCCTGATTGGGCCGTGAAAACCATGTGTTTTGGCCGAGAAAAAAAAAATTATGACGTCACTTAAAGGCAATGAAAGCACAGCCAATCAGAATGGCTTTGCTTAAATTGCCTTTAAGATGACGTCATTAAAAGAAACATGGCCGTCCTCACATGGTACGGTAACCAATCAGAGCATGGGAACTCCATCCCAACTCTGATTGGCTCTAGTTTACCATGTGACAGACGCATGGGGGAGAACGGATGTGATGTCATTGAAAGCCTGTCACATGGTACGGTAGCCAATCAGAGTAGGGATAGACTTCCCACGCTCTGATTGGCTACCGTACCATGTGAGGACGGCCATGTTTCGTGACGTCATCTTATAGGCAATTGAAGCAAAGCCATTCTGATTGGCTGTGCTTTCATTGACTTTAAGTGACGTCATAAAATTTTTTTCTCGGCCAAAACACATGGTTTTCACGGGCCAATCAGGGCCGTGGGAACCATGACGAAAATGTGAAGTCATAGGCCTTTAAAAGCCTATGTCGTCTCATTTTGAAGGCAGACGCCGAGGAGGAAGGACCTCCTACAGAACAAGAAAGCCAGGGCGTGGCCGTAGAAGACATGAAGACCCCGGAAGAGAGCCGCAGATAGAAGAAAGAAGAATACAGATGAAGATGGATTACAAATAGAAGACCCGTGGATTGTTTTGGATTTTTATTTTAATGTTTATTATTTTATGTTTTATGAGTTCCTGTGCATGGTGGATTGGTTCGAGAGTAAGCTGTTCAACGGGAGTCGGTGAGTGGGTCAAGTAATGGTAAGTGAACTAAAGAAATGTATTTTATTTAACTTGTTCTTTTTTTTAAAGCTTTTTTACATGTGTATTTATTTATTTTTGGTATATCATTTCTTGCCACTGTATGTATGTATGTATGTATGTATGTATGTCTAGATCGATATATACATACAGGGTAAGAATTGATGTTGTTTTAAAAGCTTGATTTGCTGTGTTTTAAAATAGTTTGGCTATGCTGCTATGCATAAATGTGTGTGTCATGTATTTTAAAATTAGATAGATGTAATTTTTGCTATTGTATGGTGTACTTTAGGTCAGGGTGAGGCTTGCTTTTGTATATTTTATTTTTTGGTGTCCTTCTATTTTGTATGATGGTAACTTGTTCTCTTTAACGATTGCTATAGTTAATTGTGTAATTGGTATGGATGCTATTTTAATTGTTTGGGGATGTAATTAATGTCTGCAAATTGATTGATGGTTACTGGATTGGTTTAAATAGTATACTTGTTTGGATGTATTGGTATTTTGTTTGGAATATGTTATTGTTAACATTCATTTGCAGAATGTATATGGTGCATAGATTGTATGCATCATGTATACAATGTAAATGCAATGTTTTCAGTGGCATTTGTGGCTTTTGATCGGCATTTGAGGATTTTGATTGGAAGATCAGATTGGATTATTAAAGGAACTTGATTTTATTGTAGTGTGTCTGTATGGAGAAGTGGTATTTGTAGTACAGCATGTTTTTGATAACCCTTCTACATTTATTTGTATATTGGTTCATCATGTGTGTGTGTATATATATATATATATATATATATATATATAGAGGCAACGAATATTCTAATATTCTAGAATAGAGGCAACGTTTATTCTAACATTTGCCATAAACTAGCCGGGTTTCATTCTGGGTATGTGCTGGGTATGTGCTGGGTATGTTCTGGGCTAGTTTGAGGCACGTTTAAGGTATTTCTGCATGGACTAACGACCCATAGGATTAACACAGCAGGGATCCCTGGCAGTCCAATTCAGTTTGAATGGGACTGCCAGGGACCCCCGCTGTTAATCTGATAGGCCATTAATCAATGCAGAAATGCTGGGGCTAGTTTAAGGAAAGTTTAAGGCATGTATTCAGAATGTACCTGGGTGTTTCCTGGGTTTTTTGGGGAATTGCCACTGGTTTTTGTTCGAATAAGAGTTGCCTCTACTGTATATATACAGTGGTTGACAAATCACCAAAAAATCTACTCGCCACACAAAAAAATCTACTCGCCACCTTGTACCAAACGTGTGCTGTTTTGGCCAATATTTACTCGCCCGGGGGTTAAATCCACTCGCCCAGGGCGAGCAAATGTATAGGTTTGTCGAACACTGTATATATATATATATATATATATATATATATATATATATATATATATATATATATATATATATATATATATATATATATATATATAGTTGCATGATGAAGCCACTGTACAAATGAATGGGTGAAAGGTGGGTATCGGGCCAGTGTGGCTTAACCCCTTAATTACCTTTGCGGTTATTATCCGATAAGGTGTTTAAGAGGTTAATTGATATCTGAATGTAATTGCAATGTATTGGCTATGTATTGGCTATGTATTTTGTGGGCAACGAAAGACAAGGATGTTGCTGGCGATGGGTGCTTCTTATTGATGAGGTCAGTAGTACGTTATTTATTTTAATATGCTAGTTAATGTGTTTAATAATGGGCAAATAATCTATTATCCCTATCTGGATAATAGTTATTTTGCACATTATTGTACTGTAGGTGTTGGGGGGGGGGAGATGTATGTATTGAATGTATAGGCCAGGTTTATTTTTTTTACATTCAGGGTTTGTTCCTTGGTTCTGCGTGAGACCTCTGTCGACCACCTGCGGTCTCCTCGGGTATCTCACGGGTATCAGGCTGGTGGTTCCATGGGTGACACCAGCGGGGATGAAGTGGTGGTCCCACATCTGTGTGGGCACCGCGGACCCGTAGTCTGCAGGGAAGAACCAGTGGTCCCACATCCGTGGGGGCACCGTGGACCCGTAGGTGCGGGAATTAACCAGTGGTCCCACATCCGTGGGGGCACCGTGGACCCGTAGTGAGCACTCATGAGTTCCCCAGAGTCCCGTGAGAACCACCCGAGGCCCCGCAGACACCTGTGTGTTTGACCCGGGGCTCCCAGACATCCGCAGGCCTACCGTGGGGACCCAATTGTGGACCACGGTGACCCAAGGAGACCACCTGGGCGCCATGGCGCTTGGCGGGACCCACCAACAGGCCTCCAGAACCTGTGTGAAACAAGTTGCTGGTACCCTGTAGGTCTTTCAGGTGACCCGCCAGCCCGCCGGGGACTCGCGTGGGGTTGGGGTATGAACCCTGTAAGTAAAAGGATAAATCATGTATTTATGGGGGGGGGCACAGGGGATGGGTAATGTATTTAATAAATAGAATGATGTTTAATGTGGGGCTGTGTATTGTTTTTATTGTGGGTACTGGGGGTGGGGGGAGGGGTATTGGCACCAGGGGTATGTAGGTAGGCCTCCCTTGTGGGCAGTGGGTGAGGGTGGTTAGGCCTCATGGGGTGGGGGGTTAGTGTGGGAGGGTATGTAGGCATCCCGAGTGGTGGGTGAGGGTGGGTTAACCCCTTAATTACTGTAGCGGTTAATAACCGCTATGGTGATTAAGGGGTTAGGGGACATTACATTAGATGTTTTAATTCTTGTTTCTGTTTTGCAGAAGCGGATGGGGCATTAGAAAGATGAAAATGAGGATGGCCTTCATCATGGCAGCCGTACAAGGGTGAGTGCAATATGTATTTATTGTATTTATTGTTCTTTATGTATTTTAAATGGACAACTGCACTATTATCCATTTGTGGATAATAGTAATTTTGCCCATTACTGTATTGTATGTTGTGTATTGCTATGTTTATTGGGGGCAATTGTCCCCAATAAACATGCTATTATCCCTTAACCCCTTCATTGCCTTAGCGGATAGCCGCTATGGTAATGAAGCAGCATTAATGTATTTTAATAATATTGTGCGGGAGCAGCGGGTCCCCTGAGCTGAACCGCATTGATTTATGCCTCAGAGACCCCATGCTTCCCGAGTTACAGGCCCCAGTTTGGGGCATCGGTTACAGTGTCGCCGCCATATTTATAGCGGGCACGGCGCGTATGGGATGCTATAAAGATGGCGGCAACACTGCCACCCGATCACACATACCGGGGCCTGTAACTCAGAAAGCAGGGGGTCCCTGGTCCACAAAGCAATGCGGTTCAGCTCTGGGGACCCCCTGCTCACTGTACAGTATTATTAAAAATATATTCATGCTGCTTTGTTACCATAGCAGATAGCCGCAAAGGTAAGGAATGATTGTGTATTGATATGTGTATTTTATTCATAGTGTAGATGTGCAGAGGGTCTCCGGAGCTGAACCGCTTTGGTTTTAGGTCCGGGGACCCCCTGCTTCCCGAGATACAGGCCCCTTTAGGGGGTGTCGGTATCCCTCTGCTTTGTTTACATTCCGCGGTCACGTGATCGGGACCTTTAAATGCAGAGGGATACCGGCACCTCATAAAGGGGCCTGTATCTCGGGAAGCAATGCGGTTCAGCTCCAGAGACCCCCTGCACATGTACACTATGAATAAAAATGGTTTATAAAATAATTTTTAATGTGCCGATGTTTGCGCAGAGAGAGCGGCGGATCTCTCTCTGCTGCAGACAGATCTCGGCAACTTCTCGCCAGGCAGCCATCTCGCCACCGGTTACTCGCCATTTTATCAAATGGTTGTGGCGCATTCATTCGCCAGGGATTCGGCCCTTACAGCATACAGCGAGTTTAACACGCCAAAAACATGGCTAGTTCCAAAACTGCCGAATGGTTTTTTTCGCTGCTTACTGAAAAGACCCCTTTGTCATTGTGTTATCACGGTATTCAGAAAGAATCTGAAACCCTCTCAAACGTGAGGTAGGAAAATGCCAAAACACTACGGCGTAAGAGCAAAGTCATCTGAGATTTTTTCCAAGTTCTCCCCAAGTGATTTTATCACAATCTGAGCTACACATTGAGAATTGCCTATCCCTGCACAGCTCACGCAGGCGATCACAGTGTTTTTATTCAAATTTTAATACTAATGTGCATGAGCAGCATGTCTCCGGAGAAGAACCGTGTTTATTTCAGTTCCGGGAACACCCTGCTTCCCTAGATATGGCCATGGTATGGGGTGCCGGGATCTCCTATGCGTTTAAATGTCCCAGTCACGTGATGCAGGATATTGAAACATTGCATGGGGATACCGGCACCCCAAAACGGGGCCAGTATCTCAGGAAGAAGGGGGTCCCCGGACCTGAAATCAATGTAGTTCTGCTCCAGAGACCCTTACTAATGCACCCTGGTATGAAAATTGTAATAAAAACAGCTTCATTATCTTAGCGGCTAGCCGTTATGCAATGAAGGGTTAAACCTGAATAGCCTATTTATTGGGGCTGAGGGGGTGGATGAAGGGGGTAGTTGCCCCAGGGTAGGTGGTTAGGCCTGCCAGGAAGGCTGCGGGAGTGGTTAACCCCTTCACTATCATAGCAGTGGGAACCGCTGTGGTAATTAAGGGGTTAACCACTCCTGCATCCCACCCGGTAGGCCTAAACAACCAACCTTGGGGCAACTACTCCCTTAACCCAATCCCTATAAACCCAATAAACATTAAAAAACACAACAACCCTACTACCCACCTCCTCTAAACCCAACAGCCTCCCTAACACATACAGTACAGCAATGGACACAATTACTATTATCCAGATATGGATAATAGCTCATTTGCCCATTCAAAATAAAACATCATCCAGTCAGGATAAAGTAAATAAAACTTCTATCTACCCCTGCCAGGACGAAGGCTGTCCTCATCTTCCTCCCAGTCTTTGTCCTCCGTTGGCAGGAACACAACAATAAAAATACAATCTAATAGCCCCTAACCCCTTAATCACCTTAGCGCCAAGGTGGGCAACCCTGTCGCCAATCGCCACAAGTGGCGAATTGGTCATGAAAGTGTGGCGAATTTAAGTTTGCCAGCTCCCACAGTAAAATAAACTTTTTCCTGACGGCATGTGCTAGTTTTCACTTCCTGAATGAGTTATTGACGCAACACCGCCATACAATACTCCCTTCTGCCTTCAGTTGGAGTCTAGACCCAACCGTGAACTGTTATTTTTTATGGAAGCTAAAATTTGTTGTGACACAACTAAACGAAAAGCATGGTGTGGTGATTTTCACTTCTCATTCACCACACCTGTGGCTACATTGAAAAATAGAGAAAAGAGGAAACTGGCGCACAGTCCAATGAAGTGCGTCTCAGGATAACAAAAATAAATGTTTATTGATGTGAAAACATCCAACAAACGGAGGAGAGCAACACTTTGAGGGGAACCATCCCCATTGGAGGTATTATGGGGGTTTATTGCTTGCCCCTACCTCAGGGATCTTTTGGCCCCACAGAGGATGAGTTCCATTCTCCATCATTTGTGTGATCAAACACTGGAGCGCAGTTGTCACTATAAATTTTACATTGAAAAATAGGTTGTCCACCTCTGCCTTAGCGGTTAGTAACCACTAAAGTAATAATGGGGTTATCCCCCCTCCCTCACTACCCACAATAAACTGAGCACTGGCAGTTAACCCTTTCATTGCCTTAGCGGTCAGCCACTATGGTAATGAAGCTGCCGTTAAATATAGTTTTATTGCATTGGATAGAAGCCTGGGGTCTCTAGAGATGATGTTAATGTGTATCAGCGTATGTGTATGTGGTAATGTGTATGTGTTAATGGGACTCTCGGCATCAATTCGATGCATTAAAAATGAATTTTATTTTTATAATTTCCACTCTCAGATCCCATCTCACCACCCAAGGGCTGGCGAGATGAAATCTTTGATAAAACCGCAATTCCAGAGCTCGATGAGTTTGTCGAGGCTACTAGAATACAGGCATACCCCGCATTAACGTACGCAATGGGACCGGAGCATGTATGTAAAGTGAAAATGTACTTAAAGTGAAGCAATACATTTTTCCCACTTATCGATGCATATACTGTACTGCATATACGTGCATAACTGATGTAAATAACGCATTTGTAACAGCCTCTATAGTCTCCCTGCTTGCGCACAGCTTTGGTACAGGTTGGGAGCCGGTATTGCTGTGCAGACGTGCTGCCAGGCGCATGCGTGAGCTGCTGTTTGCCTATTGGGCGATATGTACTTACTCACGAGTGTACTTAAAGTGAGTGTCCTTAAAGCGGGGTATGCCTGTAGTGTGATTTTATAAAAATGGGGATATTTTGCTTTTTGGCAGCTCCCACGCGAAGTATTTGGCCAGGAGCCAGAAATTGCAAAAAACAAAATACCTGCCCCGTATGTTTTGACCAACTCATCAAGACTTCATGAATAGCTACCTTGTAAAATCTTGCGATAGCTGATCAAAATCCTCGAGGAGTTGGTCATCGAAGCTACTAGAATAGGCCACATTGTTAGAAAAGCACACTTATCAGTGTACACCCTTGAGTAATAAATATAAAAGAAACAAGTCTAAACCAATGTGACTACAGTACATAGACAGGTAGCGGGGGGAGAATGGAAAAGAAGAGGCAAGCATCTAGATTCTTAAAGTCAGAAGGAACGGAGGCATCATATCAGAATTATCAGGAATGTAAAAAAAGTTGCAAAGGGGCAATTAGATTAGCAGAAATTGAAAATGAAAAAATAATTGAAATAGAAGGTAAGATCCCAAAAAAGTTCTTTAAGTACCTTAACAACAACAAAATTAGAAAAGAAAATACAGGTCCCTTTCAGTGGGAGATGGGCATGCAAATTATTGGATATAAGGAAAAATAAGAGGTATTAATCACATTTTTTGACTCTGTATTTACAAGGGAACAATCAAGTGCAATAATAGTGCTTCAGGAGGAAGCCACAACCTTGAAATTAACGAACAATTGGTTAACTGAGGAAGAAGATCATCAGCGGCTTGATAAAATTAAAGTAAATAAGCCCTGATGGCATACATCCAAGAGTTCTTAAGGAGCTAAGTTCAGTAATAGCCAAATCATTACATTTAATATTCAAGGACTCCATTTCCACAGGCTCAGTATCACAAGATTGGCGTAAAGCAGACATGGTGTCTATATTTAAAAAGGAAGCTGCATCACAACTGTGGAATTACAGACCTATAAGCCTAACATCAGTAGTGGGGAAGCTACTCTAAGATTTAGTACATGATAATATTCAGGAATGAATAATGGAATTTAATATTATTAATAATAGTCAGCATAGATTTATGAAGGACTAACCTTATTAGTTTCTTTGATGAGGTAAGAAGAAATTTAGACCAGGCAAATGCAGTTGATGTGGTCTAATTAGATTTTGCAAAGGCTTTTGATACAGTTCCACATGAGGTTAGTGTACAAAATAAAACAAATTGGACTCAGTAAAATTATTTGCACCTGGATTGAAAACTGGTTGAAGGATAGAAACAGAGAGTTGTGATAAATGGAACTTTTCAGGTTGGGCTACAGTTGAGAGTGGAGTTCCTCAAGGATCAGTACTGGAACCCCTTCTTTTTAACTTGTTTATGAATGACCTGGAGGTTGGTATAGAGAGCAAAGTTTACATCTTTTCTGATAACTCGATTTTTGCTACATCTTTGCTGATGCTCGATCGGGTTGAGATCAGGTGATTGACTCGGCCATTGCAGAATATTCCACTTCTTTGTCTTAAAAAACTCCTGGGTTGCTTTCGCAGTATGTTTTGGGTCATTGTCCATCTGCAAAGTGAAGCGCCGTCCAATCAACTTTGCTGAATTTGGCTGAATCAAAGCAGACAATATATCCCTATACATTTCAGAATTCATCCAGCTGCTTCTGTCTTCTGTCACATCATCAATAAACACTAGTGACCCAGTGCCATTGTAAGCCATGCATGCCCATGCCATAACACTGCCTCCACCGTGTTTTACAGATGATGTGGTATGCTTCGGATCATGAGCCGTTACAAGCCTTCTCCATACTTTTTTCTTCCCATCATTGTGGTACAGTTTGATCTTAGTTTCATCTGTCCAAAGAATGCTGTTCCAGAACTGGTCTGGCTTTTTTAGATATTGTTTGGCAAAGTCTAATCTGGCCTTTCTATTCTTGAGGCTTATGGATGGTTTGCACCTTGTGGTGAACCCTCTGTATTTGCTCTCGTGAAGTCTTCTCTTTATTGTAGACTTGGATAATGATATGCCTACCTCCTGGAGAGCGTTCTTCACTTCGCTGGATGTTGTGAAGGGGTTTTTCTTTACCATGGAAAGGATCCTATGATCATCCACCACAGTTGTCTTCCATGGACGCCCAGGCCTTTTTGTGTTGCAGAGCTCAACAGTGCGTTCTTTTTTTTTTCAGAATGTACCAAACTGTTGATTTGGCCACTCCTAATGTTCCTGCTATCTCTCTGGTGGATTTTCTTTTTTTTGCAGCCTAAGGATGCCCTGTTTCACTTGCATTGAGACCTCCTTTGACCGCATGTTGTGGGTTCACAGCAACAGCTTCCAAATGCGCATGCCACACCTGGAATCAACTCCAGACCTTTTACCTGATTAATTGATGATGAAATAACAAAGCAATAGGCCACACCTGTCCATGAAACAGCTTTTGAGTCAATTGTCCAATTACTGTACTTTTGGTCCCTTGAAAAAGAGGGGGCTACATATTAAAGAGATGCAATTCCTAAACCCTTTCTCCAATTTGGATGTGAATACCCACAAATTAAAGCTGATAAACTGCACTTTAAGCCCATATTCATTATTTAACTGTAACTTGAATTTATTTTGGTACACAGCCGAAATAACAAAACTTGTATCAGTGTCCAATTATTTCCGGACCTAACTTTATGTCCTTTTTCATCCTCATCTACTATATAACTGTGTATAAGTAAATGGGTCAACTACTAAATTCCTTACTGTATTTCATTTTCTGAATTAAAAATGCTTGTAGAAGTTCTGATGCAACTGCGAATATCTTGTGAAACTGAGATTTCTGCAATTTTTTTTAGTTATTGACAGGTAATGGGAAATTGTGAACATACTGTACATTTATAGAAAATTGGTGGAAAAAATTAAGAACTTCACACACCTCTACCCTGATGTTTACTCTCACTGTCCCTTTCATCCTTTTATTGCCCTGCTTGTTTATTTACTATTCTCTTTGCCATTCTTTTCCGACTCATCTGCCTTAGACTGTTATCTTGGTTTTTTTTTGGTGTCTTTTTTTATATTTTACATCTGTGTTTAACGCATGGGATATTTTGTAAATTATGCTTGTTTGACCTGTGGAAGAGAGGAGAACTCTTGAAAGCTTGTCTTATAATATCAATTGTTAGTCCAAATAAAAAAAGGTACAGCTCAACCCCGTTATAAGGCGATCCGTTACAATGCGAATCCGCTTACAACGCGATGCAAGCATGCTCCCAATTTTCGTATTTATGAATATTTTACAACACGATTATTGTTATCTAAAATGCTTTAATTTACAATGCATACAATTGTACATTATTTCTAATGCGATCCGCTTATAACGCGATGTGATTCTTTGGACCCCAAGCACAGCGTTATAATGGGGTTGAGCTGTATCACCTACAGTAATACGAAAGTACAGTACTCCTTTACTCTGCACTATCGCAACTGGACTAACATGGCTATTTCTACTTAACTCTCACATAAAACAAACTCAAATTAATTCTGCATGTTCTAGGAACAACTCCAAGTACACTGACGTCTTGTTAGAAAAAACCTTCGGCCTCATAGCCCCTTCTTTTAAAATTCCACTTATTTAACACCATGAATATGGAGCAACTTGCATACATCTTGAGGGATAAGAGTAACATATTTGATAGTATTTGGGCAACATAATTGTCTGGAAAAAATAATGCCAATACCATAGTTTTAACTGATTAATAGGAGTTTTTTCTTATATACTATAAATCTGTTTTCTTTTTATTCTTTAATTTATATATTTTTGTAATTATTTAGGATTCAGTACATTGTATGTATTTGTGTACCCTATTACCTTGTAATTTTCAAATGTACATCATTTTCTAACAATGTTAAAAAGTGTTTATCTGTACCTCTTGCAATTTTGTATATTTGGAACTTTTCGTAAAAAGAGTAGAGCTATGCAAAAATGTCTAATTTGCATTACTGGAAGGTCAAAACAACTGTATGTGAGTAGGTTTATTGGCTATGCATTGCTTTAACTTGTGCTGTGTTAAAAAAAAAAAAGCACAGTAGTATATACATAAAATAAAGAAAAACCTGGCGCCAAATAGTCAGTGGAATGTCCTGTACTCCTCAAGGGAACCGCACACTTGCTCGACAGACCATGCAAAGAAAAGAACACAAACAAACAAAAATCATAGCGCAACACTGTAGGGTAAGCAGTATTGTACTAATACATAAACAGTTAAGAATCCTAGCGATAATTAAAACAATTTTTTATTATTAAAAAGAACTATGCCAAGACCGACTATGGCAAATACAAGGAACCGCAGGTCATCCAGAGTGCAGACTGAAAGAGAGGCTTGGAACACACCCGATCTCCATGCACACAATGAACAGCCCCTGAGGAAGTAGAGTGACATCTACGAAACGCGTAGGGCTAGTGGCACAGCCACTATCTGACTGACTTTGGACGTTTGAGGACATTTGGCATTGGAGCCCAGCTTTCCCTTCAGCCTGCCAGCTGTTCCTTTAAGACAACGGGCACTATCGCGCGCGGGCGCGCAGAGACTTCCTGTTGTTCCGTAGGGGGAAGTGAGGCGTGTGTCTACACGCGGTGCAGAGCTGTGGACCCCGCACACCAGCCCCCACGGCCGGAGCTGTTCCGGTTACCATCGAAGGACTGACTGGTGTCTGAGCCGCAGTGGAGCAGAGCCATCACCCGCCAGGGAGATCATCTTTACTTAGGACTTGTTCCTACCATGCGAGCTTAATCTTGCTGTATGTAAGTAGGGCTCCAATTTTTGTGCTCCGGATGACCTGCGGTTCCTTGTATTTGCCATAGTCGGTCTTGGCATAGTTCTTTTTAATAATAAAAAATTGTTTTAATTATCGCTAGGATTCTTAACTGTTTATGTATTAGTACAATACTGCTTACCCTACAGTGTTGCGCTATGATTTTTGTTTGTTTGTGTTCTTTTCTTTGCATGGTCTGTCGAGCAAGTGTGCGGTTCCCTTGAGGAGTACAGGACATTCCACTGACTATTTGGCGCCAGGTTTTTCTTTATTTTAGTTTATTCTGTTAGTACTGGCAGTATCACCGGGCAGCCAACCTTTATTATAAGATTTTGAATATCACACTGTGTATTACACTTTAGCGCTAGTTCACATTTTTTCTTCACCATTTCAGTAGTATATACATACTACTTTGATGTCAACATGAGGACAGCGATGCGATGACAAACGACATGATGACCTCAACGCGATAACGTCGAGGCAAAGATGTTGACGTGATAATATTAAGGACTCAGCTGTGACGTCTTTTTCTAAATTGTATTGCGAGGGGAGGGTAACTCTTGGAGAGTATTTAAGGACTATCAATGTAAGTGTCTCCTCAAGCCCTAACCACGGTCCCAGGTGGGACCGAAACGCGTACGTTTCACATGTTTGTTCAATAAATAGCTTTTTTCATCTATTCATCTATCTATTTTTTCTATTTTAAGATTCTAATTCAAACCAGCCCTGGCTTGAACTTGACTCACCTGTGTCATAAAAAAATGCGTTCAGCCACAGTTTGCTCATCATTCGCCAAACACTCCTTTGTACAGTATATGAGGGCAGATCCACAAAGCTTCATTATTGGCTTAACGATATATTAAGTGATAACCGTGATCTTCAAAGTCCCCTAATGAGGCATTAAGTGCTGTTTTAAAGCTAAAATGGCCTGCCGTTAACTTTAATGTGTGTTAGTGCTAATCATATGCAAAAGGGTGTGGAGCACATCAATGCATATTTACAAAGTAAATGGCAAGTGTCTTCTCAAGACCTGATGATGGTCCCAACTGGTACCGAAACTCATTTGATTCACGTTTTTTCAATAAATACTTTTTTCATCAATTGCAGTGCCTGCTGCTACTTTATTTTTTTTTTATACTGCCTAATCAGGATCAGTTCCCTGTCAGCATTTGGTGCACCGCATTTCATGTTCTGGTAGAGTGAGTACTAAAGGTATTGCATGCTCTACAAAAACTCTTTCTCAGGAAATAGAATCTCCCATGAGGCCAGTGGCCATCTTAGCTTAAAGTATATAAACCCCACCCAGCCTGCTATTTGTTGCTTGTCAACTTTTTTGTTCCAGGGCAGCCGTCTGGTTATTCCCTTGCCCTCTTCCTCTTTTCGTAGCTACTATTACTTTGCATCTACTGTAGCTCTGCAGACAATACAGGTACGGTTTTGTTTTTCCTTGTATTCCCCTTGCACTTCTTGCTCCCTGCTCTTTTGTTTTTCCCTTGGCTACCTCACTGTTTGCACCTAACTCTGCAGACTTCACAGATCCCTTTCGTTTTGCCTTTTACCTTAACTACCTTGGTGTGAGCATTAAACACTATTTATTTCACTTGTTGTTTTTGGGGTTCCATGTTACTTCTGAGGGTTCCATACTCCTGATAGTTCACTAATTAGATGAAAGTTTTACATGTCTCTTACAAAAAGAGTACAGAAAAGAAAAAAAGGTTTTCAAAAGTGACAAAGCCCTTAAAGCTTCCACATAATATTTAGTATCATCGTGTAAAATAAGACACTGTTTTAAGCCCCTCAGTGTCACTTTCATGGTCGTGGCCCCTCCAGCACTAGCGATCACATGATTGTTCTTCTGCGCACTCACACGATTGCTTCCTGCTTTTATTTGAAGGAAATGGGAGGGGTGGTCCCACATGGTGCCCTTTCTGATTTATGCCATACACCTATAGGGCACTGAAGGGGTTTATATATATTAATGCAAAGATTTATTATAATTTTTTTGTGGAAATCCTAAATATTTCATATGTTTGTTTATATTTGCACTAAGGGGGTAATTATTTAAGGTGTAATAGTACATATTCAGCACTACAACATGTAATACCCAATTCAAGTCAATGGGAGTTTTTATGCAATAGTACCAAATTGGCGTGATCGCCCCTTAATGAATTACCCCCTAAGCTTTGAGTGTTTTCACTCTTTGGCACACAGGCAGTTCTGCAGATCTGCAAATGTCATGTCTAATTTTTAAAGACAGTTCAAATTAAGCTACCATTTAATTCCATGAAGAGTGTTTAGACTGAAAAATTCTTTCAAAACGGATCTGTCTGCTTTGTTACAGAACTTTATATGGGAATGCTTCTTTGGCATTCGGCACTCATTCAGCTGCCATATTCATAGAAATTCAAACATATGGCACCGTTTTGTTTCTAATGTTATTTTTCTTGGTATTTTATTGGTTTTTGTTTTTGTATCTGTGTTTTTCAGAGATTTCCAAAAAGTGCTGCTTGCAATAAATTCAATCAATCACAAATCTGTTAAGGTTATTATTATTAATACTCTATGTTGTTGCAACTGTATTATGTGTATTCCATATCTAACTATAAATGTATAATTTCTTCCATACAATTAATCTATTCGTGACCTAATTCATATTCCATTAAAAGGCTTCTTAGGATTCATTTAATTAATTTGGCCCAAAGGTGAGTCCAACTTCAGTAACTTAAATAAACTAGAATGCACTTGTGTTATTGTTTTGCAATTGCACTCGGTTTGTCCATGTGCACAGTCACATCACAATGACTATAATCCAAATTTGGCTAAATGTAGACTGGTCATAAATTTCATGGTATACTGTCACTGTGTCTATTTTCCAATAGTGCAGAAATACAATTATAATGCTACATTTTCATCAACTTGCACATTTTCCACCTGCCAAAGAATTTTGGAAATGAAAGGTCCCAGTAAAGCCTGAATACATTATTTCCACTTCTTTTTGACCACTTGAAAGAATCTGATTATTTGGATTGGAGGAAACTTATTACTCTTTGAGCAGTGTGACTTCCAAATGAATTACAGTCTCTTATTCAAAATGACAGCCTGTGGTGTCTTACCCTTTCACCTCGGTTATTTTAAATCGATTAAAAGGAGAAACAAAGAAACATTGAACATTGTGATTTGTTCTGATTACACGCACCTGCAAATTTGTTTGTTGGACAGTGGCCAGCTTGTAATAGTGCACGGGAACTGCTTTAGGAAAGAATGTGTCTTTAATCCTGACTTGGGACGATGCGCTTCTGCTTTGCACTGAATTCGTTTTTAGAGTTAAAATAAACTATACTATTTTCATGTTTGTTTAGGCAATTTATTGCCATTTTCTACTTTTTCTGTAATAAACAATTAAGGGTTTTTACTTTATAGTGTGTTAAAATGTAGCCCTTTTGGTGACATAAGGCCTGTAAACTATTGTATATTACATGGAATATATGACAACATACAGTATGTTATTTTTACTAGATGTTTGACTCATTGCAGAAAATCTTGCAGGACTTTCTAAATAACAATCTTCTTTACTATTATCTGTATTTTTTCTGTTCCCCTTATCACTTATTCCTTATTGGTATCAACTGTATTTTTTCTATTATGTATATACTGTGTGAAAGCTGTAAAAATGTTACAAAAACATTTTAGTTATCAAATAAGTTTATTCAGAGTGCACACAGCGGAGACAGCTTCAAAACAAAAAACGCTCTCTCAGATAATACGGTATGAGATACATTTATACCCTAAAAACTTAAGCTCCACCCCTTTATGGGGGGGCCTTGTGCGTCACTAAATATTACATCATTTTGTAATACATAACAATACTAAAACTGATGTAAGTTTGTAATACATAACAAATGATGTAAGTGTGCGTCAACTAAAATGACATAATCTTTTAATACATAACAAAAATGAAATGATACATACATTCTTTAAGGGGCTGAATGTGAGAAATGATTTTTATCTCTGAGTCCACCAGACACTCGAATGCTGAGAAGTCGGTTCTAATTCTGATCTCACTTCTCAAGACTTTACCTGGCACTTAAATGTGAGAAGTCTTCTCCAATTCTAATCTCACTCCTCAAGGCTGTATGCCCCCTCCGTCCTTCTGCAGCTGGGCTGGCCAGAGCTGGTAAACACTGAGAGCGAAACATCTTTTAACCCACTATAACTTTCATGCAACTTTCATACAGACAGAAGACAAAATGGATGACACAAACACAGCACATTACAACATGAATGACAGACAAGGACTAGAATAATAACAAGATGGCTGACAAAAATAGTCAGACAAAATGGCTGCTTTGACCTTAATGCTGTTTACGTCAGACCCCCTAATGTCTCAACTTTGTCAACTGTATATGACAGTAAGCAACACTTCTATTTTACTTTGCACGTTACTGTGTACTGCTAACCATTTTAGTGTACTGTATATTTCATTGGTGAATAATATTCATATAAAATAGTTGAGTCCCGTATAGGAAACCTGCATACGAAAGAATACATTAACCTATATAGAAACATACTACAAAACTTTCAGTTAAGTTGCTAAGCAATGATTTTGAGCGCTAGAACAGATGTAGCAGATGTCATTGCACCTGAAATGTGTACTGTGAAATAATGTGTTAACTACACCCCTTTTTTGCGTATAGCTAATTTAAACACAATGGTGTCTGCGCCCGCTGACGCGTTGTGTGTATCATTCTATAATGCGCCCATGGGAGCAATAATGTCTGCTACATCTGTACCTTCACCTCAGCAATCTACATGTACCACTAGATCATCATACTGTATGTAATAAACTGTTGATATACTGTTAAAGACAACATTTGGTGATTATGATCCTATTCAGCTCTCGCTGTCGCCCACACTCTCTCGCTGTCGTCCACACTCTCGTTGTCGCCCACACTCTCTTGCTGTCACCCACACTCTCTTGCTGTCGCCCACACTCTCTTGCTGTCACCCACACTCTCGCTGTCGCCCACACTCTCTTGCTGTCGCCCACACTCTCTCGCTGTCGCCCAGACTCTCTCGCTGTCGCCCACACTCTCTCGCTCTCGCCCACACTCTCTCGCTGTCAGCCACACTCTCGCTGTCAGCCACTCTCTCGCTGTCACCCACTCTCTCGCTGTCGCCCACTCTCTCGCTGTCACCCACTCTCTCGCTGTCACCCACACTCTCGCTGTCACCCACACTTTCGCTGTCACCCACACTCTCGCTGTCTCCCACTCTCTCGCCGTCTCCCACTCTCTCGCCATCTCCCACTCTCTCGCCGTCTCCCACTCTCTCGCCGTCACCCACTCTCTTGCCGTCACCCACTCTCTCGCCGTCACCCTCTCTTTCGCTGTCACCCACTCTCTCACTGTCACCCACTCTCTTTGTCTCTGTATGCCTCTCTCTGTCTCTCTCTCTCTCTCTGTTTCTCTGTGTGTCTCTCTCTCTCTCTGTCTCTCTCTCTCTCTCTCTGTGTCTCTCTGTGTGTGCCTCTCTCTCCCTCTGTCTCTCTGTGTGTCTCTCTGTGTGTCTCTCTGTGTGTCTCTCTGTTTGTCTCTCTGTGTGTCTCTCTGTGTGTCTCTCTCTCTCTGTGAGTCTCTCTGTTTGTCTCTCTGTTTGTCTCTCTGTCTCTCTGTGTGTCTCTCTCTCTCTGTCTATCTGTGTGTTTCTCTATCTCTCTCTGTCTCTCTGTTTGTCTCTCTCTCTCTCTCTCTGTCTCTCTGTTTGTCTCTCTCTCTCTCTGTCTGTCTGTTTGTCTCTCTGTCTCTCTCTTTCTGTCGGTCTCTCTGTCTCAGTCACTCTCTCTGTCTCAGTCACTCTCTCTGTTTCAGTCACTCTCTCTGTCTCAGTCACTCTGGATCTGGATATCTTATTTACCCTATAAATCTTAACTGCCCTATACCTACAGTACACCGAAATAACCTATTCTGCTTTCTTCAAGATCTGACTCTCAAGCTTCACACGGGAGACACATCAGAATCCCCCCTAACCCAGAAGACAGGTAGGGACCACCTCCCCTCCAATGTATAACATTGTGGGAATGAGGGTGCCTGGACATTGAGGGACTGCAGATCAGATAATATCCCAGGCGGGATTGCTGCTTTTGAAAATTGTGAAGCGGGGGCATCCAGACACTGGTTAAGGGGTTCAGGAAACTAGTCATTCACATCTGGCTTTTTTCTAGATTAGTGAGGTCATCCGACATACTGTACATACACACACACACACATACACACCTATGTAACAAGGACTAATTGTAGGAAAGAATAAAAGTAATACAATAAATAAAGCGGCCATTATTTTAACAAATCTCGAAATGGAATTTCGAGATATGCTCGAGATCCTTGCGAGTTGGGCTACCGTGTGTGCTGTCTTCCCAGATGAAACGCGTAGAGCAGTGTGCTTTTAGAGTTCCTATAGTCAAACGGACTCTCTTAATAATATGCTTTTTTAAAGGCATGTTTGGACTTTCATACAAAGTTTTATTGTTCCTCGCTTATTGAGGAGTGTCGGTGAAATACAAGATCGCCAGTAGCATTTGTATAACAGACCACAACAGAGCAAACATCGTGAGAACAGCTGACCGAGAGGAGAAGGAGCCAGACTGCAGTCGCTTTGTAACATCAGAAGGCTGAGAGCGGACGGCGTCCTATGCTTCCCTGGGTGTTATACTGCCTGTACTGCTGTGAAAGATTTATACCGACATGCTTGTTTTATCTACCACTTTGTAAGTAGGATCAGTGCTTGCATTGTGGAAACCTTAATTATACATACTTCACCAAATTGGCTCTTCTTTCTTCATTTTAGGTTTCCAGTCCCCCCTTTATTACTGGACATTCAAAGTTTGTATCCACATGTGTGTTTATTATTTGTAAACACTGTATATAGGTTGCGCCCTTTGTTCCTCTTTTTTCTATATATATCTGGTTTTGTGTGTACCCTACACATTGTGGCAGCATCCTTTATACTTTTTATTCACAGTTTGTTATAATATTTTGCGCACTATTGTGTTTCTCCGTGTAGGGAGCATGCAGCTGGTGAAAACATTGGACTTACATTTGTGAAAAACAGACAGTGAATCCCAGCGCTTCTCGATTGACCTATTAATAAATGGGAAAATAAAAATACATAGTGAAAACTAAATCTGTAAGACAAAGGAGACGTTTGGTTACATAATTTGATCAAATAATGATAAGCCACTTCTCTCACCAAGGTAAGTCTCAGTAGCAGGTCCCTATGCTAAATGTATACTAATATAAAATAGTAGTCCCCACTAGGAGCATGCTGCTAAGAATTTTATTCTGCCCAACATAACATGTAAACAAATAGATATATTCACAGCGCTTCTCCGTGTAGGGAACATGCAGCTGGTGAAAATATCAAGATAATATATTACAATCCCAGAAACATGTGCAGCATGAGGACTAGAGCCAATTCTCTGAAAGTCTATTCAATCACAGTACGGTAATGCAAAAACTAATATTAAGTAACAATTGTTTTTATTTTTAAGCTAAAATACTACAGCAGCCACACACAGCCTAACCAACCCACAGCTAAAACCAACAACAAATGGCTTTAGCTTGAGACTGCACCTCTATTTTTACTCCTTTGCGGGTCCTCCTCCTCAACCGCGGATTGTGTATTATGCGTATAATGATTTTTTGTTCTAATTATAAATTTGTAGTTTGGATTTCCAGTGACAGAAAAAAATTGCAGATTTTTATTTTTGACATTGATTAGCAGAAATCCCTGGACAAGAGGAACCAGACGATCCAAGGTGAATCAAAATCCACAACAAAATGTTTTCCCATCTCTAAATAACATAGGAGAAACAATATAATCTTCTTCCACCACCATGCCTTGGCTGTCACTTGTACAGTTCATCTTTAAAATAGATGTATTAATTAAAAACAGCGTTGCTGTTTTGGAATGCCGCTGTGCATGCACGTTCTGTAAATACTGTATGGAACACATATGCATTCCATTGAATTTATGCCCATCCATGGTATCTGCAAACTGAATGGAAGGCATACAGTATACTGTATGTTCCATTCAATTACTGCACATGCATGCTCCATTCCTACTGGATTGAATGCATACTTTGTGTTTCATCTAATTAATGTGCATGTGTTCCAGAGCAATAACACAAAAAGAGGCTAAAAAGGCAATTGTTACCTCAATTATTTAGAAAAAGTATTCATTATTGCTTTTTATCTCTGCCTCTAAATGAAAATGCCAGTAGCTGTAATACTGTACTGATTCTGCAAGGGTTATACAACTGTCACGCTGCGCTCACCACAAACAGGACTAAAGACTGTGGGGCTGAGGTGGGGATGGAAAGACATCGACCCACAACCACGCAGTCCGGCCCAGAATGCGTAGTCCAAGTCGTACAGCGTAGTAGGGTTGAAGAGATCAGGGTACTTGTGGTGCCCAGGTTGCGGTGACCAGCGTGATCCTCCTAATACTCACTGGGCTTTGGCGTTTCCCAGTTTTACCGGACAGTTGATCACCAAGTGTCCGTTGTTGCCTCAGTAGAGACACAGCCCCGCCCGTCTTCTCCGTTGCCTCTCAGTAGGTGAAAGACTAGTCCCTCCCAGCTGGATGGGTTCGTTCAGAGCAGAAGCTGTGGGGAGTACAGTACCTATGGTGGAAAAGGCGGATGATTGTATACCTCGAGGATGTTAGTTTCTCTCCATCTTTCTCTCTTGGAGACGCTGATCCATGCGGATGCACAGGGTTACCAGGTCCTCAAATCCAGCGGGGCGATCGAGGGGTGCCAGTTCATCCTTCAAACGTTTGGACAGGCCCTGCAAGAAGACTGCGGATAGGGGCTACCGTCCGAAATTCCAGGGCATAGCGAGCCACAGTACGGTCTCCCTGGGAAATATTAAGCAGAGTAGATGCGGCGGTAACCTTACGCCCCGGGGTGTCAAACACCCTTCTGAACTCGGCGATGAAGAGGGCAAGATCTGACGTCAGATCGGGGCGTTGTTCCCAGATGGGAGAGGCCCACGCCAGAGCGGCGTCATTCAGCAAGGAGAGTATGTACACCACCTTTGATCGTGAGGAAGGGAAGTGAGAGGGAAGCAGCTCAAGTATAGAACACTGGTTCAGAAACCCCCGACAACCGGAGGGATCCCCTGCATACCGATTGGGCGTAGGCAGTCGTGGCTCAGAGGTAGGCGTCGTGGGGGCGGGAGCGGTTGCGAGTAGCCTGGGGTAGGCTGTTGACAAGGTCAGGTGTCTAACTTGCTCAGTAAGGGTGTCAATGTCTTGTTTGAGTTGGGAGACTAGTTGTTCCTTAAGTGTGAATGATCCGGTAAGTCGCTCACCACAAACAGGACTAAAGACCGCGGGAAGTCGTATAGCGTAGTAGGGTTGGAGAGTTCAGGGTAATCAGGGTACTTGCCGTAGTTCTGGGTTGGAGAGTGGAGGATGGTAGATGTCCGTAGCCAAGGTCCAGGGTCAGAGAAGGTAGAATGGTCAAGGGATGAAGCCGGGGTCAAAGTGTTGGAGAGTGTAGGAATCCGTGAACAATCCAAAGGTCAGGACAGGAGAGAACAGACAGGTCAAAGGGCAAGCAAGGATCAAGACACAACGAAACAGCAGCAGTGAGCACAATGCATAAACAGGAGTTTGTGCTCAGCAGGGAAGGACAGACAGGAGTAGATATATAAGGAGGAAGGATCCAATTACCTTGCAGGGGTGTGATCTGGTCCTCCAATGGCGCCAGGGAGGTAAGTGGCTGAAACAGCCTTCAGGTGAGGCATTCCTGGTTAATACTAATTGGGGGCCGGGCGACCCGCGCGTGTGCGCGATGCGCGGTGCGGAGCGCTGACGTTACGTGGACGTGCGGCCTAGATTCCTCCCTGTGGGAGGTGCCGACGGCACATTTCAGAGCGTGCGTGCACCGGCTTGGCAGTGCGCGGGTGCGTGGCTCTGCCATGTGACGCATCAGCCGTGCAGGATCCGGCAGGGGCTGCGGCGGCGGTTACAACAACAGATCAAGCTTAAAGGATATCCCTGCTTGTGCACAGGTGGTACAGTCAAAATTTCTGAGCAACAGACTGAAACACCAGTGCTGAAACAGGGATATCTTCCTATCCTGACCTATTGGTAGTCCTTGCAGAATGCGTTTTTCAAGTGCAAGGACCTAACCCCTGAGTGAAACTGGAAGTGATGACGTGGAGGAGTCATGCGGTGCAGCGACTGAGGAGAGATCGGGACACCTCAGTCACTGGAGCCTGCGAGCTCAGAATGCCCGTTGAACTGTGCAGTGACTGCACTGATCTTATTCTTTGATAGCATAATTCTATTTGTAAATTTATGTATGTGTATGTGTGTAAGGAATCCGCTCCTGGCTTTGATTATTGTATTGTATTGTATGTCTTTATTTATATAGCACCAAAAGTGTACTCAGCGCTTCACAAAGAATACAGTACAGGGAATTATAATAATAAAATAAGTGCAGCAAAAATCAGACAATAGGAAAGGAAATCCCTGCCCCGAAGAGCTTACATTCTAAGAGGTTTGTGGGGAAACTTACAGAGAGAGCAGGTGAGGGAATAAGTGCTGTAGATGGGTGTGCTTGGCCACAATGGGTGGTATAAGTGACTGTGGGACAGTAGCCATGAGTGCAGGCTTTTGGGATGCTTGATTTGTGGGGCAAGTTTTAAGGCTAGTCAGTGTTAAATAAAATGGTTAACACCATGTACAGGGGAAGAGATGGCAGGGAGGCGTGGGTAAGATCAGGTGTGTATGTCTGGGTTCAGGCTTAGGGGAGATCCCCAGCAGCAGGAAGGAGTAGATAGAGGGTTTGAATAGATGATTTGTGTGGGTATTTTTTATTGAGGGGTAAAGAAGTTGTTGGGAGAGAGGTGTATAAATAATGGTGCAGTGGGGAGTGGGGATGTTGGAGAGAACAGAGATGTTCACAAAGGAGTGAGGAAACAGTAAACAGAAAAAGAAATAGGGAGGGCATAGTGAGATACAGGAGGAGAGACTGGCCAGTTATTGGAGGATACGAAGAGTACAAAGAATCACCGCTTTTAGAAAGTAAAGATCACACAGTTGTAAAGTTGTTGTTCAGAGTTCAGATCCTCCTCAATGTTCACCTCCAATTTCAACTCCAAGATTAACTCTGCTACACACTTAAATGTTTCACAACTCCAAGATTAACTCCGCACACTTAAATGTTACACTTTGATGTTACACAGTCATATGGCTCACAGCCAAAGTATCCTGCCTTAAGTATGCTAAAACACAGTCACATTGACTAATAATTGAGGGAGGGGTCTACCTAATAAACAGACACACCAAATTGTTAGTTACATTTTAGGATCTTGCAAATTGATAGTAGAATCCAGTTTACACATACCAATATTAATACATTTTAAAATCTGTAGCAATTGATAGTAGAATCCAGATTATAACCTTGCAGACCTTTGCAGTCACATAGGCTTCCTCTGGCAATCAATGGCACATGTGCTGCCTCTCATTGCAACTTCTGCCTGTGCTCCATCATTGGTGAAATGCTCACACACCCTCCCCCTGTGATTTGATCTCCACCCTTTATATGCTGGGCTTTGGCACTGAATCAGAGCCGAGCATAATCCTTCTCTGGACGTTACTGTCTCTACCACAAGCCGCCATCTTGTCTCCTTGTGTACTAACTTCTCTAGTTCTCGTTAGTAGTTCCTGAGTATCCTGAGGCCTGCTGCTACTCTCCACGCAGAGGCCTGTTCCTGACTCCTGTGCTGAAGCGTTGGTTAGCCAGCACTGGTTCCTGGTACCTGCTGCATTTTCCCCTAGCACAGGTTACCATTCGTTTCTTGAGGCCTGCTGCTATTCTCCACGCAGAGGCCTGCTTTTATACTTCTGTGCTGAAGCGTTGTTTTTTCCCCGACGCTGCCCCGCGGTGTTCTTCGGCCAGCCTGCTGTCTCCCCCTGCTGAGACTGGCATCATGGGCCAAGGCCGCTCCTCGTGCAGAGGCCACTCCCGTGCTCACGCTACTAAGCTGAAGCGGGGAACTCCTGACTACCTGTTGCCGAACTCCTGCTTGAATAACGACGATGCTGCCTTCTGCAATCCTGACCCTACTATGTACGACTATGAACTGCGCACTCTGGATCAGTCTGTGCGGACTAAGGTCAGTGATTATATAACCTCACCTCAGCCCCGCGGTCCGGTCCCGGTTTGTGGCAAGCACAATCGTAACAGTATGCTCGGCCCCACAAAACCGGACCGCGCTGTGGCGGGGGTAAATGTTTAACTGTACCTATGTCCCAGGCTGCGGACCAGTTCCTGTTTGGAAGACCATACCTGTTTGAGAGACTGCCTCCGCCTGAGAGTGCGTTCATGTATGAAGGTTTAACCCCTCTGGAAAGACTGATTCGTACAGAACTCCTTACTAGATCTCAGCAATTTAGAGAGGAAAGAAAGTCTCAACAGGCCCTGTTCTCCCAACTGCACCTTGCTTTTTCCACCTCAGATCGAAAGACTCTGGATCAGATTCTACTGTAGATGCCGCCCGTGTGTTGTACCAAGATTTTGACCTAATCATAAGTGCCTACGCACTTTCTAACCACATAATGGGAAGGAAGGCAACACTCTAATTCTAAATAAAGTTGTTTCCTTTCCAACCTCTGAATAGTTCCTGCACCAATGCACTTATTCCCTCTCCTGCTGTCTCTGTAAGTTTCCCATTAAACCTCTTAGATTGTAAGCTCTTCGGGGCAGGTATTTCCTTTCCTGTTGTCTGATTTTGCTGCACTTATTGAATAATTATAATTCCCTGTACTGTATTCTTTGTGAAGCGCTGAGTACACTTTTGGCGCTATATAAATAAAGACATACAATACCAATTTTTTACAGTATGCTGCAATTTTATGCCATACAGTTATTATACACATCTTTGAGAGCCATAAAAATCCTTCTCCCAAAGTAAAACTCTTTGGTTTTAAAATCAAATAAAATATAGTATTAACATTATGTGTATTTTGATTAAGTTGGGTGGAACAAAATTCATAAAGTTCAAGAGAATGTGCATACGTCTGTTTGCAAACCTTTACACCAGGGATGCTATTATCCAAACAAAATGATTACTCTGAACTTGCAGTCATACTCCCAGGGACACTAGTAGATATCTCATAAAAAATCAAAGCTGTCTTGGGTTCAGTCACAGAATCTACATGTTGAGGAGGGAGCTGGTTATCATCTTATCCCAGAGAGGCAAGAAGTCAATGAGGAACAGTTAAGTCTGGTCAGGTTAAGGGGCTACTGCAGTTAATTATTACCATGCTTATCTGCATATTGTAACGGTGTATAACATACTGTAAATGTATTTATATGTGTTAAGGAACTAAACTGACTCTGGGGGTTTTACCATGTTGTGTTTTCCTACTTAGAAGTTCAAAAGTTGTAATTATAGAGTATGAGAAAATAGAAGGAAAGAATAAGCTTTACATGATGACTACTGTAGATTATAAAGATATAATCAGACTCACTTTTATACCAGCAATATAATCAATTGCCTCTCTGAACATTCATTTTTGTGAAAACAGCTGTTTCCTGTGAAAATAAGAAGTAACATTTATTAGGTTATTATATTACTTGACTTGTGAATGCACCAGAGACCACCTCTCCTTCCATTGAATTAAATAAACATATAATTCTTCTTTGGGGAAACAAGGCCACAACTTTATTAAATTATGTCAACAACCAGATGACCTTGTCAGGCATTGCTGTAGCTCGTGATCCCCACTGTTGCTAGAACTCCAGACCAGCCGATGTATTAATGATAATGGGGAACACTTCTTAAATCCAATAGTCCAAAACACTCCTCAAATCCAAATAATTGGACCCCAATCTGGCAAGTAAATTCTACCAAATTGTGAGAAATTACACAAACTTTAACAAAGTTTCATGAATTATTATTTTCTAAGATTATTTTCACAAAACGGTGAAAATATGTTCAATAGATCACTAGTATACACATATACCATAATAACTATAAACCATAATAAGTATAATAATAAACAAAAATAATATGGGAAAATGACTCCAAAATGATATACAGTAGATAATAAGAGGAAAGTCAATTGGAGTTTGTGATAGTCAACAAGCACTTGACAAATTAGGCATCCACAGAGGTAGTGAAGTCCTAGGCTGCTTCTCCAAAGATGAACCACATCTAAAAAAGAAAATAGAAAAGACAAAAT